>NW_012101476.1:7789882-7838817 GCF_000951045.1 Mandrillus leucophaeus
TTGAACCCAGGAGGCAGAGGTTGCAGTGAGCCAAGATCGCACCACTGCCTTCTAGCCTGGGTGACAGAGCGAGACCCTGTCTCAAAAAAAAAAAAAAAAAAGAAAGAAAGAAAGAAAGAAAGAAAGAAAAGGCTCCTACTAGCTAAAGACTGGGCAACTGGACTCCAACAGGGACAAAAATTGAGATGGATTAAAACCCACTAAATATGTTTAAATCAATAAGTTCATAATGATATAAAAATTTAATTGGTGCCTTTTGTAGGTGACAATGAGTCATTCTGTTAAGTTGAAAACAATGGATAAAAGAAATCAAGCATTTATCCTTTTTGGTTTTTTCTATATGAACTATACCTCTGGGCAACCAAGTAGTATATGAGGGGAAGTATTTTGAAATAATTCCATAAAATGTACAAATACACTCATAATACACATAATGTGTGCATCAAAAGTGTAGGGGTTACTTTTGGAGGAAAGAAGAGGCTGTGATTGAGATGGGGCAAAGGTACAACTTTATTCTATCATAGGTCATATGCTCCTATCATACCATTTATAAAAATTAATTTTCAAATGCTTAATACTTAATAATTCATTTCTTGAAATTTTCTTTTTTTTTTTTTTTTTTCAGAAAGGGTCTGGCTCTTTCATCTCCCAGGCTGAAGTGCAGTGGCACGATCTTGGCTCACTGCAACCTCTGCCTCCCAGGCTTCAGCGATCCTCCCACTTCAGCCTCCCAAGCAGCTGGGACTATAGGCATGCACCATCACACCCAGCTAATTTTTGTACTTTTTTGTAGAGACAGGGTTTGGCCATGTTGCTCAGGCTGGTCTTGAACTCCTGAGCTCAAGCAATCTGCCCACCTTGGCCTCCCAAACTGCTGGGATTACAGGCATGAGCCACCACTCCTGGTCAAACCAGAATTTCAAAAGGTGAATTTCAACGTATGTAGCTGCCATTAGTAGCCGTATTTAGGATGAGATGGATTGGGAGGCGCAAACCAAGGATGCGTAATAATCATTATGAAATAAATAATAAGTTATCTGGGAAATGGCCATTTGTCCAACATTTACTAAGTGCCTACTAGGCACTGTACACCATTATAAGTGCTAGGAATGAAACAGTGAATAAAATTGACAAAAATACATCTTCTTGTGGATTGCATTCTAGTAGAGGAAGAAAACAAACTAAATGAGTAAAATAAAGTGCAGTCATAATGCCCTGGCGGAAAAGTAGAATACAACACAATGGGCAGATGAACTGTATCCTGTTCCCGCGCTTCATTCTCAAATGAAGGGCAAATGGAGGGTGTCTAAGGTTCTTTATCAACAGCAAAGACGTGGGGGTAGGAATGGAGGAGGTGAAACCAGGCCAGTGCCCAGTGGACGACCCTATCTCAGACTTGACTTCAGGAACTAGGGATGTTGGAATATGGGTCCCTATTATTCTCCCCCAATCTGGAATGGGCTGAAGAAAAGGCCCATGTCAGATGATTGCAGAAATCCCTGCTGCCCTCCTGGAACTCAGAATCCACATGGCAGGATCTGAAGGCAGGATGTGTATATGTAGAAGAGGCATCACACTTTATTTTTCATTTGCATTTTATTTATTGATTGATTGAATGATTGATTGATTGAGACGGAGTCTCGCTCTGTCACCCAGGCTGGAGTGCAGTGGCATGATCTCGGCTCACAGCAAGCTCTGCCTCCTGGGTTCATGCCATTCGCCTGGTCAGCCTCCCTAGTAGTTGTGACTACAGGCACCCGCCACCACACCCGGCTAATTTTTTGTATTTTCAGCAGAAATGGGGTTTCACCGTGTTAGCCAGGATAGTCTCGATCTCCTGACCTCGTGATCCACCCACCTCAGTCTCCCAAAGTGCTGGGATTATAGGAGTGAGCCACCGTGCCCGGCCATCACACTTTTCAATAAGGTATTCTAGAAAAGCCTTGATGAGATGACATATGAATAGAGCCCAGAAGACACTGAAGAAGCCAGCAGTAATGTAGGATGCATGCACATGTACATATGCACACACGCACACTCACACATACACTCAGTGACATGCACGCACACTCACACACAGACACGCATACACACACACACACACACACACACTTGCAGCAAAAGGTTCTGGTGTCATCACCAAGTCTCCGGCCATCTAACTTAAACAGGAGAGAAAGGATAATTTTTAGAACCTCTACGCACCCTCAATTGTCATTCATACTCTTTTGCTGTCAGGTTAATTAAGAAACAGTAAAATCAGGGACCTGGGCCATCACACAAGCCTGGCTTTATAACTCGGATCTCCCGTGTAGGAAACGTATGACCTTAGACACTTGCAGAACTTCTCTGTGCCTCAGTGTTTTCACCTAAAGTGAGGATACCGGTATCTGCCTCAGAGTGGCTGTGAAAATTAAGTAACTGATGTACATGAAGCGATAAACACAGAATATGATACCCTGTAGATGCTCAAAAAAAATTGGTACATTCCTAAACTTCAATACTAAGACATCTCCCGCAAAGCCCCACTCGCAGAGTTGGTATCAAGGGCCATAGCAATAATGTCAACGGCTGTATCTGTTTGAAATCTGATGATAACAGGTTTTTGAAATCAAATGCTGTCTGAAGGAACTGTGGGTCAGTTTCATTACAACTACAAGAGACTAATTTTTTTGCTTATACTGTTATTTTGCCAGGTCATATTTCTGGAAATAAGCGAGCTATAAGGGCTTGGTTATTTTGGGTCCGACAGTATTGTCAATGAAAGACATAAGAGAGGGAGAGGGAGAGGAGAAGAGAAGAGGGAAGAGAGAAAAAAGGAGAAGGAGGAGAGAGAGAGAGAGAAAGGGGAAAGGTAGAATTGTTTCTTTATAATATGAGTAGCAACACAAATTGTTTTAATTATGTTTCAAGGTAGAGGAAGAGACTCTTTATTTTCCGTTCCTTTCCTGTCTGAGGATACCCAGTTTTCTACTTCACTCCACTTTGAAGAGAACTGGTTTCAGATAAGTAAAGCCAAAAGCACAGCTCCACCATCATTCTCATTTCACTCTTCCACAAGCAAAGTAGTATCCTGGATGACTTAAAAGCAAAAACAACACACACGCACATACACACACACACCCTATAATGTACCAGTGAAATCTGATGATAATGTTGACATTAAAATAATTCATATCTGCTAACATGTGCTGAGCACGTGAATATGTCCTGGCCACGATTCTAAGCATGTTACGCACATTAAACTCACTGCAATCCTACAGTAAGTTCTCATTAACAGTAGATGTATTGAGAGGCAGAACAAACAAAAAGACTGAACTTAGTTAATAATCTAAGATAATGTTCAACACGACACAGATACGAACTTGCCAATCAATGAGATTTTTCTGCCTCCCAGTTCAGAAAGTACCTAATCAGTAAGGACCAGAACTAGTGGAAAACTAGGTAAGTATACATGCAAGAACAACCCCTGCTAATGATCGTAATTGTAGCCTAGCTGTTTAGGAGGTTCTAAAGGATCAAACACCAGGAAGAAAAACTAAACATACAATTCAGGAACAGAACCAGCATCCAAGTCCAAATGATACAGTATTACTGGCAATTGCTTGTAACATCACTCACTCCTTTGATGACCTGCAGACCAGTGGTTTTAGAATAAAGAGGAGGATCTTACTATTCTATTACAAAAATTCTTTGGGAAAACAGAGTGACTCTTAACAGCCAGGCCAGTTGTTATTTTGATTATATATTTTGAACTATATCCTAGAGTTCTTTTACTATGGGATATAAGAGAAAGCAATATGATTGCATGTTCCTATTTGTAATAAAACAGAGCCCAAATGTAATATAACAGAGCCCAAATGTTAATATGCTCCTGAGGCCATTCAAACCTCTTTGTAAGCTGTCAACTCCATAAATCCTCAATTTCCACTCTTCCCTACTCCTACCTCCCCCAAATAATTCAACTGGCAAAGTTTCTGAGAAATCTCTAAGGTTAGCAGGAAAAAACAACAACAACAAAAATAAAAACCAGAAATGTTGAAAAGAACCCTGGAGTGTGACATACCTGAAAATCAAGAGAGTTCCTTCCCAATGAATTTAGAAACCTAACAGTACTTTCATAACTTCTCTAATTTCCCCTACCTTTTTCTTTCTTAACCTTAACAAAAACATCACTTAAGATACTGAGGTAAATAATCACATAAAAAAAAGCTGAGAGAAAGCTAAGAGCTTTTCTTAGATATTTATACCCGTGTGAAAGAAAAAAGTCATTATTTCCCTCAAATCAAAATACAATTATCCTTTCATGAAATAACTCACAAATAGGATGAAGAATTCAAGAAACATAAAATCAAAATGCCCTTTAAAACATGAGAACAAGTCTGAGTACAGTCCCGTGACATCCACAAATGATACGCTATCCAATGTCCACCTCCACGCTCCGAAGACTGTACGGCACCAACCCCCTTCCTCTCTGGGGGTACTCATGGCTACCCTGCAGGCGTCTTGCCAACTTCTCCTCCAGTTCCAGAGAATTTTCCCCTGGACAGACTGTCTAAGGGGGCAGTGGCAAGAAAGTGCTCTAACTTGCTAATGGGATAAAACTATGTACCTGTGGTAGGGAAGGCAAAGTTTCAGAAATGTTGAAAATGATTATATTTATAAGTGAGCTGTGGCTGTATGGTGAAGAACACAAACAGCTGAGGAAATATTCTTCCAGGATTCAGAAACTAGCATCCAATTCAGCAGAAAAGTCACTCATATTGTTAAGCAAGGAGGGAAGTTGTGACATTCATACGTGTTGTTTCACTTTTGTCTTCCTCATCAGCATAAAGGAAAATATCAACCAGTGTTCAAGTTGGACCTATATTCGTCTGTCAGTTGTAACAGTGGTTTGCTTATGGACATGAGAGCTGGGAAAATTAACAAAAGCATTCTCTGAGTATCAGTTGGCTACATGGAATTTACTACAAAGGATATTGTTTATCTCATGAGTATTTGTAAATGGTTTACTACACATTTTTATGGTAGTAAAATAAACTTGTGAAGCATTCTTTCGGTTTTTTGTTGTTGTTGTTGTTTGTTTTCCTTAGGACCAGTTGTTAAACATTGACCAGAACACCAGTGAGCGGGATGCTCTTTAAGTTGGCTTCGGAGTCCTTCAGATAAAACCCTAATCTTCGGTAGCTTCCTTGCTACTCGGTATAAGAAAATGTTCCAATTCACTTTGCAGATTTTCTGCCCCAGATTTGGAAACAGCCATTTTTCTAAGGAGCCCGTGTTCCTTTTAGAGGGAAATAAATTTAAGGCAACAATCTGGCTTTATTGGTCCTCGGTGTTACACGGCTGGTCACCGTTCCGAGGCTTCTGCTCTGAACTTTTGTTATTCAGATATTAGACTTCCTGGACTGGTTCTATAATTTAAAAAAAAAAATCTTTTCTCTTTTAAAATCTATTTATTTATTTATTTTGAGATGAACTCCTGTGTTGTCTGCCCAGGCTGGAGTGCAATGGCGTGATCTTGGCTCACTGCAACTTCCACCTACTGGGTTCAAGTGATTCTCCTGCCTCAGCTTCCCGAGTAGCTGGGATTACAGGTATGCACGCACTACCACTCCTGGCTAATTTCTATATTTTTAGTAGAGACGAGGTTTCACCACGTTGGCCAGGCTGGTCTCGAACTCCAGACCTCAAGTGATCCACCCACCTTCGCCTCCCAAAGTGCTGGCGTGAGCCACTGCGTGCAGCCAAAATCTTTTCTGATTCTGCTCTTTCTAGGATTTCCTTACCTTTATCTTCTAGTTCTCTACTGCATTTAAAAAAAAATTTCTGCTGCCATGATTTCCCATTTCCAAGAGCTCTTTTGGCCGGGAACGCTTCTTCGGTGGCTTCCCCTTCTTCTTTTGCCCCATTTCCTCCTTTAAAATAGCACCCTGCTCTTGTTCCCTGGTTATCTTTTCTTGCCCTCTCTTAGAACACTAGTAAAGAACTATTTCAAGTTAATTCCTCTTGCATGACTGTTTCTTCCAGGTTGCTTTTTAGTTGGTTTTGTTCTCTTTCACATTAGAGGTTTTCTTCCTCTGTCTGGTAATCCTTTAGAAGAGAACTAAAAAAGCTGGCTGAGAGCTCTGAGTATGTCAGTGGGACTTAGGGCTTGGGAAGTGGGGATTCCACTGTAGAGAAATCAGATTGAGCTATTTATTTGGGAAATGCTACCATCAATATCTTTAGGTATTCTATCTTGGTGTGGTCAGAACGTCTAGAGAAATCTCGAATCTCCTCCCCAAAGGATGAAGAAATGGCTACCAGCATCTCAAATGGAAGAAGGCTGGACATCTCGGCATCCGGCGTATTCACATTCCATGAATTCCCCCTTGTTTTCAGGATGCCATCCTGCCTTCTGGTCTGGTGTGTCGTCACAGGCCTCAACCCACAGTCCCTTTGTTTGGCCCTTTGAAGTCAGTCTTTTGTAGAGGCAGTTGCTCAGCTGCACCATACCAGGGAGGAAATCCATGTATCCATTTGATTCTTAAACAGATTTTCAACCATTTCTCCCCCTCACGTCCAGAAGTACATGGAGCCACAAAGCCTGGGGCTCTGGATGGGTCTTGGGTTTCTTCATTGCTGACTTCGGATTCAGTTGTATTGGGTCTGCTGAGTTCTTTACCATTTGACCCTTGACTTCCCAGTTTCAAAAAATGTGTTACTCTTGCCCTTTATCCCATTCTATTCATTCTTTTAGACCTACAAATGTAACAACTACAACAACTTAAAACCCCTTCACTGTAATTTTACCATGGTGATGTAAGGAAGCTTAGGTGAATACACAGATTTAATTCTCCATCTTTAACCAGCAGTCAAAAGTGTTTTACAAATACAACTTTTGCTGTCTCATTCTGTTCATCAACAACACTCAGTGGTTCGAAAGTTCACATGACAATCTAAATTTTCCAAATGGCTTCCATGCTACTGTAATATACCAATGATCTATGTATGGATCTGAATACTTACTGTCCTTCACAAACCAGGAAGCCCCTTTCGAATACACACAGACATATGCACACATTTTCTTCCCTGGCTTCCTGATTTCCTAGTGAAGCTCCTCTCCCCATTAGAGGGCTCTTTTCAGTTCTCTTCACTGAAATTTAAATCTTACCCTTCAAGGTCTAGGTTCAGGTCAAGACCTACCTCCTCCACAGGCTTCCTGCAGTTGTGTTACCTCACAGAAGTCTTTCCCCATTCTGAATCCATACTATACTCACTGCAGTAATGAAAGTGTTTTGTATATGTTAGTTTTGTCTCTTTAGTATGTTAACTTCTTAAGAGCCAAAAATCACATAGAGCTTCAATGTGTGTATCTTACTGTGCCTCACATAACAGTGTGGACCTAGAAATTGTCTGGGGTAAATATTTCCTTCCAGTTATCTTATGTAGGCAGTTTGGGGGCTGCTATTGTTAGAAGTCAACAGCTAACTTAAAATACAAACTCTATGCATGTTTGCGAATATGTGTTGGCTGACCAGAATTCCTGTGGAGTACTAAATTCTCATGAACCTTGAATATATTATCCCTGTAAACCTGATGGTTCTTACTTCTTATGCAATTTCCAAATCCCTCATTCAAAGGGTTGGATCATTTCAGTAATGAAATTGGTCACTGGATCCGACTGCAAGTGTATTGAGAGAGATGCTGGTAAATGTTTAACAACTGGCTGAGTGGGGCGAATGACTGTGCGTGTGTGTTTCTTGTAAGTTTTATTGATATAAAGCATGCACAGCACATAATTTACAAATAAAAAGAACACTATTATAAATTCCATGCAGCCAATTGATTCTCACAGATGTTTTTATTGATATTTCCAAAACTTATCTATCAGTGGCCAACCTGTGGTTGCAAGTGATGAATGAATGCAGTTTGGCATGATGGTTTAGACTAGAGAAGAGCACACTTACACTTAAAGGGCCAGATGGTAACTATTTTAGGCTTTTGGGATATACAGTCTCTGTCGCATCTCATCTCCGCCATTGTAGTGCCAAAGCAGCCACCAATAATATGTAAAGATATGTGTTCCAAAAAAACTTTATTTACAGAATCAGGCTGCAGGCCAGGAGTTTGAAGACCTCTAGTTTAATGTAAAGCAAAACAAGGAAGGGGTATGTCAGAATTTCACTTGTCGATGATGTGAGCAACTTCTTTGCTGAATCATGTAACAGTTGAAGAATATTTCCTCATTTTTATACCATTTTTGGTACTACTTACAATGGAACAGCTACAGATACTATACATTTTGAAGTTTAAGCTACATTTTCAACATTTTTCACCACCACCTCCTGATGTCTAGACAATAAAAAAGACAATAAATCATGCCAAGATCTGTAGCATTTGCTGACTGCTGTGATGTAAACACTCCTACAATGGCCAATTTCAAGCCGCCAATGTAATGTCCCGCATGTGGAGTTGGGAGGTGTTCAGTGGCACAGTCATGTAGTATTTTCACCCAACTATACAATAAACTTAACCTCAAAAGTAAAAAAACTAGAAAGTGATGGAGTTTGAGCACCTTTGCTTTCAATAAAATTTATTTAGTTATAAGTTTATATGATTTTGTTTTTAATAAAGGCTGTGTTTAACAATCAGCCCATAAACTTCCTGGATACTGAATAATATTTGCCAACTGACTCTCAAAAATGGGTAGGAACCAGCTCCAACACACCACTGGTCCCATATGCCAAAGATGGGACAATTTGAACATCAATGGATAATAAATGAACTAATATCTATCAAATCTGTCTAAATCCATGAGATCATAATGATACTTTAAAAAAGCATATGTACAACTAGTTAGTGACTATTGGAAGAAGGCAGGACACAAATTCACTGGAAACTGATGAATGAAGGAAAGGGATCAAGCATTTATCCAGCTTTTCATATACAAACTCTACGACCAGGACACCAAATAGAAGATGATGGGAAGTTTCTCTTTATGGAAGTACTCCAGCTTGTGAAGAAAAAGGATAGAATTAGACTGTTATGAATTTGCAACTTCTACTGACTTAATGGTTCAATGTTTGCTAAAATCACAGCCACACATTCACAAATGATATTATATGTACTCTGACGGAGTTACACACCCCCAACCATGAAGGAGACTTGCCAAAACAATTGAACATGACATTTCATCAAGCTCTTAGAACTGACTATACCAATTTATGGGATAAACAGGACCACGTGAAACAAAACCATTAGGATGCCATAAGCAAAATTCAGACTATAAAAAACTCTACAGGACAAACAATGCAGTTTCTGCAACAAATATGAAAATGTAAAAGGGAAAGAGAGAATGAGAAAGAATGAGAGAGGGAGAGAGACCAACCAATCACAATGTTTGGATGTTATTTGGATCCTAATTCAAAAAACAGTAAATCATAAACCAACAAATGTTCATAACATTTGAGAGAAAATTTAAAATGTGAAAAGACTGGTTATTTGATGACATTCAAGAATTAGTGGCTGGCGAGGTGCCAGGCATCTGTAATCCCAGCACTTTGGAATGCTGAGGCAAGAGGATCTTTTGAGCCCAGGAATTCGAGGCTGCAGTAAGCTATGATCACACCACTGCACTCCAGCCTGGGCAACAAAGTGAGACCCCGTCTCTGGGGGACGGTGGGGGAAAGGCCAGACATGGTGACTCAGACTTATAATCCCAGTGCTTTGAGATGCCAAGGTGGGAGGATCGTTTGAGCCCGAGAGTTCAAGACCAACCTGGGCAACATGGTGGACCTCATCTCTACTAAAATTTAAAAAAAAAAAAAAAAAGCCAGGCATAGTGGCTCACGCCTGTAGTCCCAGCTACTCAGAAGGTGGGAGGATTGCTTAAAGCCTGCGAGTTTGAGGCTGCAGCAAGCCAGGACTGCACCACTGCAGTCCAGCCTGAGTGCCAGAGTGAGACCCTGTCTTGAAAACAAAAGGAAGAAAAAATAATTATTAATTTTAAGGGTGTGATAATACTATCGTAGATATACCAAAAATAGTTATCTTTTAGAATTATATGCTTAAAACATTTGTGGGTAAAATAAAATAAGGTCATCAGGGCTTTTCGTCAAGCTAACATGAAAGGGGAGAAGGGAAAGGGGCATAGATGAGTAAGACTGGCCGTGAGTAGATACAGGTGAAGCTGGGTGATAATGGAAGTTAACTGTTGTAGTCCATTTACTTCTACAGGCTTGAAATTTTCCTATGATAAAAAGTGTTGTTTTAACATTAAAATGCTTCAATTCCTCTCACTGAGAGTAAAAAGTCAAACTCCTGCCACAAGGCCTGCCGTGATGATCTCTGGTGCTACCTCTTGATCCCTCCTCTCCTAACACTCTGCCCCAACTACCCCTGCTCCAGTCATGCTGACCTCCACACTGTGCCCAAACACTGCAGCCATGTGCCCTTTGTGGGTCTTGCACTAGATCCTCTCTGCTTGAAGTGCTCATTTCCCAGAGGGCCTGCCCGGCTATCCCTCTCCCCTCTTTGAAGTCTTTGCTAGGATGTTGCTTTCTCACTAGTTTCCCTGACTACCACATTTTTAATTGCAACTTCCTTTCCCACACTCCAACATTTTTATTTCTCCTTAAAATGCTCTGTTTTTTTCTCATAGTACTCATCCTCTTCCAAACATACTATAGAATTTACGTATTTATTATGTTTATTATTTCCTTTCTGTTCCACCCACGGAAGCGTAAACTCCACAACAGCAGGGACTTTTTATCTGCTTTGCTCACTTACGTATTTTCTGTGTTCATAATAGTGACTGGGACACACAATCAGAGAACAACAACGATGTGCTGAATGAACTGAATAAAATTATAATAAGCACCATAACACAAACGTGTACAAAGCACTGTAAAGACAGAGATGACAGTACAGCTAACTTAGATGCTTAGGCCAACTAGAAAATAAACCTGAAATCTTAAAGCTAAACTTTTCTCTCTTAAATATTAGAATATGAGTATTAGTGCGTGTGTGTGTGTGTGTGTGTGTGTTTTTTTTTTTTTTTTTTTTTCTTTTTTGAGATGGAGTCTTGCTCTGTTGCCAGGCTGGAGTGCAGTGGCGCAATCACAGCTCACTGCAACCTCTGCCTCCTGGTTTCAAGCAATTCTTATGCCTCAGCCTTCCAAGTAGCTAGGATTACATGCATGTGCACTATGCCCGGCTAATTTTTGTATTTTTAGTAAATACAGGGTTTCACCATGTTGTCCAGGTTGGTCTCAAACTCCTGACCTCAAGTGGTCTGTCCGCCTCGGCCTCCCAAAGTGCTGGGATTACAGGCATGAGCCACTGCTCCCAGCCTTAAATGGTATTAGTTTTTAATTTTAAATTTACACATGATATAGCTTTTGCCTCCAACATATGGCTTCCCCAAATGGACATCATGAATTGTCCTATCCATCACAGAATAAAATGAATGCAGCATTTTCTCATTCATGAAAGCAAATCAACGAAAAGAGTAGTAACTGTCCAGTTTGCTTCTTTATTAAAACATAGTAAAGATTTAATCCACAGGTACATCACTAAGAATAGAAAATAATGCTGAGTTTTGTTGCTATTGGCTACGCAATTTACCCTGGCCCACACAGAGAGGATTTATCAGGAAATGGGGGGATCTATATTTTAAGCAAAGCCTGTAACTTGTCACTCAATGAATCCCAACAATTTTAAACAAATAATATTCCCTATTTTTTAACATCAAAAGTTTTCATGAGGCCCGGCATGGTGGCTCACACCTGGAATCCCAGTACCTTGGGAGGCCAAGGTGAGTAGATTGCCTGAGCTCAGGATTTCAAGACCAGCCTAGGCAACATGGTGAAAACCTGGTATCTACAAAAAATGCAAAAATTAGGCAGATATGGTGGTGCAGGCCTGTGGTCTCAGCTACTTGGGATGCTGAGGTGGGAGGATCGCTTGAGCCTGGGAGGCGGGGATTGCAGTGAGCCGAGATCATGCCACTGCACTCCAGCCTGGAAGACAGAGTGAGAGACACTATCTCAAAAAAATAAAAAATAAATAGAAGTTCTCATGAACCCCCCCAGTAGTTGTTACAATTGTAATACATGTTATTTGGGGCAATATATAATAACAGAAAGCTATGAACTAAGCAATACTAAATGAAGTTTAATTTTCCAAGTCACAACTATTATGAACATTTAAAACACAATTATATAATTTTTTAAAATTCAGCCTACATACAATGCTTATGCAACATAAATTCACACATCCCATGCAATAACCCAAAGTCATCCCATAAGTGCAAGATCTACAAGATGACACCAATGGCATAATGTACCCCAAATCTTCCCTATGGATCACTGAACCTTTAGGATGACGCCTTACAAATGGGAATATCACTTATAGTAATAGAATCTAAAGACAAAAATAGCTCAGTAATTTTTTTAAAAAAGCTCTTTAGAGTCTGACTGCCTGAATTCAAATCCTAGATCTACCACTTTCTAACATACCTTAAAAGTTATCCCTACACCTTATTTTGCTCATCTATAAGAAAAAAAAAGATAACAAGAGTACTTCCTTCACAGGATTATTATGAGGATTCAATGAGTTAATACGTGTAAAGCACTTGGTACCTAAGGAAATGTTGTGTAAGTGTTGTTGCAGTTCATAAGTTTCATTAATTCTAGAATTTAGCCTCCTGTCCCTCAAAGTGTGATATAAACTCACCATGGTTTATTTCCTTTTGTTACTACAATTCAGAAAGACAAAGCTGAAAAAAGAAAGTCTCAAAAACACCCTACTGGGAAACATTAAACTATAAACACATGTTTACTAACAGGCTGCACTGGCACAGTAGGCTACACACCACTTCGGCAGGCCTGACAACTGAGAAGTATTTGTAAGAAGAGTGATGAAATGTGGCATATAGATATGTAAAGGCATATCAGCATAAAGTTTATGCCAAATTTTAGGCATAAACTTTATTTTTTTCAGAGCATTTTTCTTTAATACCACTGAGGACAATTATAACTGCCCCCTCCTTTCCAACAAAGCCAGCTTCAATAAAAACGAACACACTAACAACTTCATTTGAGGCTGAACTTTAAGAAAACCTTTACATGTAAAACTCAGTCCGTCCCTGCTTCATATTTAATTTGCAACAGGATATCTAGCAGATATCGAGGGACCTGGAAGGGTTTGTTGGCTGATGACTGGGTGCCTGCTGAGATGGGCTCCACACACAGGTAACACTCAATTGCAACAAAATCTTAAGACCTACATGTCATTCTCCTTTAAAGTTAATCTGAACACACTGTACATGAAAGGAAATGAAAAAGGAGTTCTCCTTTACCGTGGCGTTGGGACTTCCTGAGGTTTTCATTCCATTACTGATTGGTCCAGAACGATTTCCTTCTAACTATTCCCAATTGTGTATGTCAGACATAATTAGGACTGTACACCAAAGAGAAGTGTTAAAATGTAATTATGTCATTAAATCTGAGAAATATTTTTTACTTTAACCCTCAGTATATCAGGAAGAACAGCCAGTACCAGTTAACATCTGGCTCCAATGGAGCCTTTATATTGTTAAGCCATTTAATGAAGAATGTATAGAAGTATGAATAAAAAGATAGTGAAAACAATTTGATTAGAAATACAGGCTGGGCACGGTGCTCACGCCTGTAATCCCAGCACTTTGGGAGGCCGAAACGGGTGGATCACCTGAGGTCAGGAGTTTGAGACCAGCCTGGACACCATGGTGAAACCCCCTGTCTACTAAAAATACAAAAATTAGCCAGGTGTGGTGATGGGTGCCTGGAGTCCCAGCTACTTGGGAGGCTGAGGAGAATCACTTGAACCCAGTAGGTGGAGGTTGCTGTGGGCCCAGATTGTGCCAGTGCACTCCAGTCTGGGAGACAGAGCAAGACTCTGTCTCAAAATTAAGAAAAAAAAAGTTTTAACAAGAATCTAAACATGCCAGGCATGGTAGCTCACACCTGTAATCCCAGCACTTTGGGAGGCCAAGGCGGGAGGATCACTTGAGCCCAGGAGTTTGAGACCAACCAGGGCAACACAGCAAGACTCTGTCTCTACAAAAATAAAAAAAAATTAGCTGGATATGGTAACACATGCCTGTAATTCCAGCTACCCAGAAGGCTGAGGCAGAGGACCACTTGAGGCCAGGAAGTCAGGGCTTCAGTGAGCTATGACTGCACCACTGCACTCCAGCCTGTACGACAGAGCAAGACTGTCTCAAAAACAATAATTTAAACACATGTAACCTTTTGTATCTGGTAAATTTTGGTGCTTAACAGCATAAAATATTTTTGAACTATCATATGTTCTTTCAGAACAGGATTGTCTAGGTTCTTGTCACAAAAATATTATTGCATGATAAAGCCCTTTCTGTCGAATGACTAGATGACAGACCATATTTCTTGTTTGTTCTTAGAAATATGTCAATTCATATTGACAAATATGAAATATATCAGATGTCATCCTAGAGGAATTTTCTTATAATTCCTCTAGGATGTTGTAATCTGAAGACTCAGAGTCTGAAATTTCACTTATATGGCCAATTCCATCATAATCCTCATCAGCCAGAAATGCGATCTCTTTGCATTTATTTTGATTTGTTTAATAACTGTGAAACATGTCAATTTTTTTCTTGTCCATTTTAAGGGGGAAATGAAAAACTCTAAATTTCAACTGTATTCAAATGAAAGCTAAAAGCAGACTAAAAAGAAGATGTTTCTAGTCCTTTTTAATACATTCTTGAAATATAATGTTCTGGGTCTCACACAATAAGAAAATGAAGGATGATAATCTATTTCACTATTGTATCATTATTATTTAGGTGATTTCATCATTCTTCCACTTATTATTTTAGCCTTTTTAAGCATATTTGGAAATAACTGATGATAATGATGAATAATAATTCCTACAGTTATAAAATAGTACAATGTTTCAAGATGCAGGAAATACGATCCCTGAAGTCCCATTATGTCTTAAATTTATAGGAGGTCCAGTGGACATTTGGTGATAGCAAGAGAGAATGAGTTTCTTTCAGTTTTTTTAAATGATCAGTTTTCTCCTTGTTCTTTTGTTAGCCTCTAGGAAAGAATAAAAATCATGAAATGCCAATCTTTTCAACTAGTCAAAACCACTCAAAACTGTAATAGTTAAAATTGTTCAAAAACAAAACTTGAAAACTAAACTGGAGCCAACTGACCCAAACAGTACCCCAAGGGTTAAGAAGACGTTTCCTCAAATTACGTTAAATGTTGATACCAGAAGAACTAAAAATCACAAATGCAAATAAAGCAACTATCAAATTAGAAACATGATTTTAAATGAAAGAACAGAATATAATGAGTATTCTATATTATCAGTACTACTGTAAATTAATACAATACTTTTTGAAGAAATTTTATCAAAAACTATTTTTAAAAACTTTATCCTTTTGGCCAGGCGTGGTGGCTCACGCCAGTAATCCCAGCACTTTGGGAAGCCAAGGCAGGTGGATCACGAGGTCAGGAGATCGAAACCATCCTGGCTAACATCGTGAAACTCTGTCTCTACCAAAAACACAAAAAATTAGCCGGGCATGGTGGCAGGCGCCTGTAGTCCCAGCTACTTGCCAGGTTGAGGCAGGAGAATGGCGTGAACCTGGGAGGTGGAGCTTGCAGTGAGGAGATCACACCACTGCATTCCAGCCTGGGCAACAGAACAAGATAATCGTCTCAAAACATCATCAACAACAACAACAACAACAACAAAAGTTTCATCCTTTTAAACACAGAAGTCAAACTTTTTCAACCATAAGAAGTAATCTGCTGCCTTCAATGCATTTGAAAATAAACAAATAGAAATAAAAATTAGAACAAAAAATCTGAATGTCAAGAAAACAATGGTATTCATATAAATTAAAAATCAGAAAAGACTAAGATGCTCAATACTAAGGAATGGCCTCTCACACAGCCAACTGAAAATGATGCTGAGATTATACAGCCACACGAAGTAAGGCTCTACACCTTCATTTCAGATGAGACCTCTCACCTTCACTCTAAATCTGATCAGATACTGCTATAATCCTCACAGATATTCACCCAGCAAGCATTTAAGATAAAAATATTCCACAAACTTAAATATTTCCACATGACCACCTATCTCAAACACATTCTCGCTTCCACATACCCTTTGGTGACTAGCAGAACCACCCAAACCAAATCATTGCAGCGCATTTTATGCAGTTTGGGTTCACCCCACCCCTAGCACTGCCCAAAAAATAGAAATTAGTTAATGACTAGTATGTAGCAAGTGACTTAATTAAATGAAAAATGTAGGACATAAAATTCAACACTACACTGAAGTTATGCTAAAGCAGGAACTGTGTGCACACACACACACGCGCACACACAAACGAAGACTTGGAGGGCAGCATCAAAAAATAACAGCAGTTATATTCCAGAGGGATTATTTTTTGGTAGTTCCCACATTTCAACTAAAAATTTTAAAACAAAATGACACACCTTCCAGATTGTGGAATGTAAGCTAGTCAAAAAACACTACATTTTGAAACGCTATTCCAGGGAGACTGCTGGGACACCGGAGTAATCATACATTCATTACGGCACTGTAAACTGATACAGCTCTTCTGGAAAGCAATGTGTAATATCTGTCAAAAGCCATAAACGTGTTTATACTTTGACCTAAAAACTTCTACCCTGGGAATTTATCATAAAGAAATAATGTAAAAGAAAAACATGTGCAAAGATATTTGATGCAACACTGCAATATTTTAAAATATTAAAAACGCCCAACAATAGAAGAGACTGGCTAAGGAGCTAATGGCATATTCTTTTAAAAATAGGAAATACAAAAAAGACACAGAAACAAGGAAAACATAACAAATAATACATTAAAAAAAAAAAAGCAGAACATAAATAATGCTGAATAAAAAGAGCAAAACTAAGTTGCGTTAACTGATCCAACTAGGTAAATGTTATGTTCATAATGGAAAAAGAGAGGCATAGACTAAAAAGAAGAAAAGGTGGCCGGGTATGGTGGTTCACACCTGTAATCCCACCACTTTGGGAGGCCGAGGCGTGGTCAGGCGTGATCACAAAGTCAGGAGAGCGAGACCATCCTGCCAACATGGTGAAACCCCATCTCCACTAAAATACAAAAAAATTAGCTGGGCGTGGTGGCACACATCTGTAATCCCAGGTACTCAGGAGGCTGAGGCAGAGGAATCGCTTGAACCCAGGAGGCAGAGGTTGCAGTGACCCACGATCACGCCATTGCACTCCAGCCTGGTGACAGAGCAAGACTCCATCTCAAAAAAAAAAAAGAAGAAGAAGAAGAAGCAGAGGAGGAAGAGGAAGAGGAAGAAGAAGAGGAGGAAGAGGAAGAGGAAGAGGAGGAAGAAGAAGAAAAGAAGGAGGAGGAGGAGGAGGAGGAGAAGGAGAAGGAGAAGGAGAAGAAGAAGAAGAAGAAGAAAATCTGCTGTGTCAGAATGAGAGAAATGTGTTAACGTTTTTAAAGTATGTTGTACTGGGACTCTGGCAATAATAATAATAAAATCAAAACATGGAAGGAAAATGGATAATAATGGACAGTAATTTAAATTTCTGAATAGAAAATCTAAAGTTTCAGATAGGATATCATAAAGCCTTTATTAACAGAAATTCTGTTTTAGATAGATAAATTTCCTCAAGGCAAATAAATATTAAGTATACTCATGTGTAACTGTTCTCACAAAGTTCCAGAGAAGCTAAATTATGAACAAACTGTTACTATCCTTTCTAAAACAAGCCATCAGTGGCTTAAAGTCGTATGCTTTTTCTCAAGATTTTAGAACATTCTTTGACATTTCATTGGATATTCATTAACAGTAACAGAAATGGAAAGAGTGCCACCTACTGAACTGTAATCACTTCCATATAAAAGAGTCCGTTTTCTTATTTACACTGCAAAATTTGAAGTCCACAAAGAGTAAAACGGATGACAAAATATTACTAACAACAGATGAGTGTATTTAACCATTATATTTTCACTACATAATATATGGTGAAAATGAATTATAAATTTAAACCAAGTCTGATTACATGAGAGAAATGATCAATTAATGCATGTTAACTGTACATGTGACATAAGCACAAAATATCAATAATTAAGCAACACAATTATCCAAGAACTGACCACAGTGCTCAAAAGAGAGAGAGAGACAGAGAGAGAAAGAGGGAAAGACATAGGGCAGACACACAACAGGGAGAGAGAAATATTATACTTTTTTCCTGTGGTAAAACTAGATATGAATAACTACATTTAAGTAGTATTTGTAAAAACATCTTAAATATGTTTAAGGGTTCAAAAAAGATTAAAAGTTACTTAAAAGCAGATGACTACAACTAAAAGCAGATCAAAAAATGATGGAAGACAAATACAGACATTTAAAAGATGACTGTAGGCCGGGAACTGTGGCTCATGCCTGTTATCCCACCACTTTAGGAGGCTGAGCGGGGAGGATCACTTGAGCCCAGGAATTCAAGACTAGTCTAGGCAACACAGCAAGAGCCTATCTCTACAAAAAAAAATAAAAGTTAGCTGGGCATGGTGGTGCAAGTCTGTAGTCCCAGCTACGAAGGAGACTGAGGTGGGAGGATTGCTTGAGCCTGAGAATTTGAGGCTGCAGTGAGCTACATGAACTCCAGCCTGGGTGACAGGGCAAGACCCTGTCTTAAGAGCATATTCACAAGGTCTGGCCTGTGCAGCTTCTGCGCAGTTCCATGGGTAAGGCAGAGCAGAGCGTCACTTAACCAGAATGAGGTAAAAGCCCCAGACAGACACAGACTACGCCCTAGCAGGCGCGCAGCATGTCAGAATTCCCAGATCAGAAAGACTTCTAGTGGATATTATTACAAATGCATATATTTACTGTACTGTGAGCATTTCTTCAGAAAACATAGTATGACAACCATTATGCTCAGTGCTGAGATTTTTCAGGAACAGACTGTAAATGTGGGCCTGCCCTCGGAAAATCATATCTAAGATCTGTAAAAATAGATGACATTTATATCTAATTTGATTATAATAATTATCCAATGGAGGTTATTATTCCCATTTTACAAATGATGGAATTAGGGCTTGGAAAGAGGAAATAACAGATACACCTTACTGGAGAGAAAGTTAAAAAATGGCTTTGAATTGTCACGCTTAAATGACCTACTAAGCTATTAAATCTTTGGTAGTCAAAAACATGACATGAGAATAGTGACCATTAGATATCACTGGACAAATTTATATATATACACACACACACACACACACACACACACACATATATATATATAGCTTTAAGCCCTCATCTAAAAAATTTAAGGTTAGTGTTTAATCTTTTAGAACAAAACTGATTTTAGTTCTTATTTTACAGCAATTCTGTTCTAGGAACTCAAAGAATATTAATTCAAGCCTGGGTGTGGTGGCACACATCTGTAATCCCAGCACTTTGGCAGGTCAAGGCTGGAAGATTGGTTGAGCCTTGCAGTTTGAGACCAGCCTGGGCAACATAGTGAAACCTCATCTCTACAAATAATTTAAAAATTAGTTGACTGTGGTGGTGCATGTCTGTGATCCCAGCTGTTGGTAGGATTGCTTGAGCCTGGGAGGCAGATGTTGCAGTGAACTATGATCGTGCCACTGCACTTCAGCCTGGGTGACAGAGGAAGACTGCCTCCAAAAAAAAAAAGAAAAAAAAGAGAATATTAATTCAATATCCTACAATGACAAACAGGGCCATCTTTAAACGGGGTACTCACACAACTCAATGAATGATAGGAGGGCCTCTGCCTCCCACATGGGGCGTCCTGCCTGGCCAACATAGGCAGTCATTTGGTAAAAGCCCACCATCCACCTGATTTAAAGCAAGTATACCCGCTGTCCTTAACATAAGCAACCAAGTCTGCCCTGGGTACCAGGTTCCTGTCATGTTTTACAATCCTAAGCTCTACCTGATTCTTATTTTAAAAAAATAAAAAGTTCTGTTAGAGGATTGCCTGCAGACTATAAGGTCCATTCTAAATGCTCACTCCAGATCTGGCCAGTCTGTTTAAGATCTGGATATTTAGCTATCTGACTACCCAGCCAATCTCCCAAGCTTGAAACCTAGGCTCCTCTGTGTAGCACATCCTCTACAATTTATCTATCACCAAATCCTGACCATCCAATAGCTCCCAAATTTGGTCCTTCCTATCATCTGTCCCTTGGGTGACCACCACAAGCTCTCTCAGGACTCTTCCAGTGACATCTCCTCTCTAATCCATCCTTCTCAATACCAACAGAATTTATAATGAAATCATCTTAACCCCCTACCTAAAAAATATTCATTGATTCCCTTAGTCCTGTAAGCACACTAGGTTAGAGACCTCTGATGTTTATAGTACTGGAGCACTCTGTTTTCCTTTAAGTATCCGAAATTATAATTTTAAATAGTATATAAACATGAGTCCAGCCCTTCTTTTCCCAAGTAGACTGTAAGCTCTAGGAAAGCAGGGAAGGACCTCTATTTCTTTACTCTCTCTTCAGAAATAAGCAGTGAGCCTGCAGACAGCAGGCTCTCCACAGCTCCTTGATGAATGAATGAAGGAAACAATTATTTTGAATTTCCTTTTGGCACCAATGGCACACCATCAGTATATAACCACTGTAAAAGAAGCAAATAACTTGCTATTATTTTATCTGAAATAGGAAAGTTCTAGGCCAGGCGCAGTGGCTCACGCCTGTAATCCCAGCACTTTGGGAGGCTGAGGTGGGCAGATCACCTGAGGTCAGGAGTTCGAGACCAGCCTGGCCAACATGGCGAAAACCCGTTTCTACCAAAAATACCAAAAATTAGCCGGGCGAGGCAGCGTGTGCCTGCAATCCCAGCTACTTGGGGGGCTGAGGCAGGAGAAGAGCTTGAACCTGGGAGGCCGAGGTTGCAGTGAGCCAAGATCGCGCCATTGCTCACCAGCCTGGGCAACAAGAGCGAAACTCCATCTCAAAAAAAAAAAAAAAGAAAAGAAAACATGAAATAGGAAAGTTCTATGTAGCTGTATGCAATCATCAGTTAAATAAAAGGCAATGAGTACACTGTTCAATTTCAGATTCAAATTCAGGAAAGCAAGACAAACTAACTCCTAACTTACAGCAAAAGTACTAACTTTGGGGTCTTACACTCAGCCAGCCACAAGCATGTACTGCCTGCTCCTCCTTGATATTCCCACCTTCCCCTCACATACGTGGGAAAATTTCCAAAAATCATAAGTGCAGATAAAGAAATGTTAAATTTCTGGCAAATTCTAAATTTAGAAGCAAAAAAAAAAAACAAAAAACCTTTTTTTTTTCTTTTTTGGTCTGGATGCCTAGAAGAGAGAAGTAAACAAATTTGGAGCTTATAGTCAATATCAAAACCTCATTTTCCTAAGATACTTCATAGAATTACTTTATTAATTTAGAAACATTAAAACTTTTTTTAAAATTTTTCAATCCCTTAAATACTCCCCTATCCAAAAACCTCTTACTATAACATTGGAAATGTGCTTTTGTTTTTATAAATTCAGATCGATTAAGGGAAAAACTTTTTTGCAAGGAAGAGAATTTTGGTAAAGTCCACTCTAAATTTGTAAAGTCACTCTCAATCTGTGTATGCTGGGACTTTTACTCTCTATGCTGACTGCGGACATGTATACACCTCCGCTGAGGCGCCAAATCTTGCTGGCCTGAATGCAAAGCAAAAGACACACAGATTTCTAAAAAATCTACTTCAATCTTTATGCTGTCAGTAAAAAATAATTCCTAAGGATAACAAGAATAAGCAGAAAAAGTAACCCGAATAGAAGAATAAGATGTTAACAAAACACAATTTAAAAAAAAATTGTACTCAAGAAACCAATTTGAAAGGAAAAGAAACCAACGAAGAGCCACAACACAAGCCTTTGTTCTTCTATCTGTGCCCTTGAGAATAATGCCAGGGCCATGAATGACACACAGGAGATGGGGCTGAGACTATGAAACCTGGGATCCCACTGTCACCTCTATCACTTCGCAGCCATGTGACTATGGACAAGCTAATTTTTGCGACTGCTCCCCCATTATTCTGAAAAACTTTCCCTAAGAACAGGAGTCAGTAAGTTTCTCCACGTTCCTGAATTTAACTCTCATAGGGTAGCAGGACCATAGGTTTTCTGCAAAAAAATGTAGAAATGGAGAATGAGTGTAGGACTTAAAAAGAAAGCAAGACCTGGGTAAGTTATGGAGACAAATAAAACCAGTAATTATAACAAAATATATAAAGCATGATGGTAGAGATGTGTATTATATGGGTGCTCAAAGAAGCTGGGGTGGGCATGGCGATGGAGGAGAACTCCATGCCAGCATGAGCTGACACAGGTACATGGTTATTTTTGGGAAACCTCATCAGTTTAATGATTCTGGAAGGTAAAGCACGAAGCAATGAGGGGCAAGAAACTAACATGTCAGGTGGGCAGGAGTCTGATCACACAGGGCCCTGCAGGTTTATGCCAAGAAATGTGTGCTGAACACCACAGGCACATCCCGACATCAGCCCTTGGTATGATTTCAGCTGCAATTCTCTGCTCAGATACTGAGCAGATTTAAAAACAAAACAAAAAACAAACAAACAAAAAAACAAGCAATGCCTCCAGACAACTTCCCTAGATACACAGAAGGAATGTCCCCCAGACCCTGGAACTCCAGCCTGACAAGGTAATGAATACCAAGGTATCTGAGAAGGCCAACAGAGAGGCAGTCAGATCCTTAACTAGGAGGCTGGGTGTGGAGGAGGCTTGCAGCATTGGATGTCAGGGGGCCAGAAGGTATTCAAGAAGCCTGCCCATTAAGAAAACCAGCTTGGCCAGGCACAGTGGCTCACACCTATAATCCCAACACTCTGAGAGGCCTAGATGGGTGGATCACTTGAGGTCAGGAGTTTGAGACCAGCCTGGCCAACATGGTGAAACCCCATCTCTACAAAAATTACAAAAATTAGCCAGGTGTGGTGGTGCACACCTGTAACTTCAGCTACTCGGGAGGCTAAGGCAGGAGAATCACTCAAACCCAGGAGGCAGACGTTGCCGTGAGTCGAGATCACACCATTGCACTCTGGCCTAGGCAATAGAGTGCAGAGTGAGTGAGACTCTGTCTCAAAAAAAAGAAAACTAGCTTGGTAAAGGTATTCTTCGGCTTAAGAAAGTCCTGGCCAAGCAGAGACTTCCAAACAACAGCAGAAAGGCCAAAACGGGGAGAGAGGAATATCTCACTCATCTCTTTACCTTCAACATTGGTTCCTTGTGTAGGATCCGACTCATGCCAGGTACCCATACACACAGCACTGAACAGAGTCAAACCCTAATCCAGCTCTGCTCCCATTTCCCAGTGTAGCACGAGGCAGGTTAATTCGACTATGATTTTTAAACTCTCATTTCTCCTTCCATAAATAGGAATGATAGCAGCATCTGCCTTTAGGACCTGTTTCAAGATTAAATGAGATAATGTTTATGAATATATTATGTGGTATCAAGGATAAATTATTTGATGGCTGCTTTTACATATACAAACATTATTTTAGCAACTGAAAGCCATGCAAATATCTTCACTAACATTCCTCCATTAAATCAGTAAGTAATCTAAGTTGTAAGAATAAACATCTTTTCTCTTGAATAACTACAGCTATTCCCTTTTTATATTTGTTTTTTTGATACAGGGTCCCACTCTGTCACCCAGGCTGCAGTGCAGGCTGCAGTGCAGTGGCTCACTGCAGCCTCAACCTCCCAGACTCAATCAATCCTCCTACCTCAGCCTCTGAGTAACTAGGACTATACAGGCTTACGCCACCACACTTGGCTAATTTTTTTATTTTTTATTTTTTCTGAGACAGAGTCTTGCTCTTTGGCCCAGGCTGGAGTGCAGTGGTGCAATCTCAGATCACTGCAACCTCTGCCTCCCAGGTTCAAGCAAATCTGATGCCTCAGCCACCCGAGTAGATGAGATTACAGGCACGCACCACCACGCCCAGATAATTTTTGTATTTTTAGTAGAGACAAGGTTTTGCCATGTTGGCCAAGTTGGTCTTGAACTCCTGGCCTCAAGTGATCCACCCGCCTCAACCTCTCAAAGTGCTGAAATTACAGGCATGAGCCACCACACCCAGCTGACTTTTTTTTCTTCTTTGCCCAGACTGAGCACAGTGGTACAATCTCAGCTCACTGCAACCTTCACCTCCCCAGTTCAAGCAATTCTCCTGCCTCAGCCTCCCGAGTAGCTGGGAGTACAGGCCCATGCCACCACTCCAGCTATATTTTGTATTTTTAATAGAGACAGGGTTTCACCATGTTGGCCAGGCTGGTCTTGAACTCCTGACTTAAAGCCATTTGCCCGCCTTGGCCTCCCAAAGTGCTGGGATCACGGGTGTGAGCCACCGCATCTGCCCAGATTTTTAAATTTTTTATAGAAACAGGGTCTCACTATGTTGTCCAGGCTGGTCTTAAACTCCTGGGCTCAAGCAATCCTCTTGCCTTCGCCTCCCAAGTGCTGGGATTACAGGCATGAGCCATCACACCCAACCAAAGCTCTTTTTATTTTGATGCAAAAAAGAAAACTCCTCTCCATAGATATTTTTGTTTTTCTTTGAGGAAAAATAGTCGCTCACTGTAACTGTAAGCAGTTGGAGAGCCAATAAAGTGTTTCATAACGTGGGATGTGTTAATTTTTTGTCTTAGTTTGTTTTGAGGATAAGGACAGTTCAGACAAGAGATAAAGCTTTAAACAAAGGAAGTGATGGAATAATATTTTGGAAATTTTTTAAGAAAGAAAATGCTGGGCACGGTGGCTCATGCCTGTAATCCCAGCACTTTGGGAGGCCAAGGCGGGTGGATCACCTGAGGTCACGAGTTTGAGACCAGCCTGACTAACATGGAGAAACCCCATCTCTACTAAAAATACAAAATTAGCCGGGCGTGGTGGTGCATGCGTGTAATCCCAGCTACTAGGGAGGCTGAGGCAGGAGAACCACTTGAACTTGGGAGGCGGAGGTTGCGGTGAGCCAAGATCGCGCCATTGCACTCCAGCCTGGGTACCAAGAGCGAAACGCCGTCTCAAAAAAAAAAAAACAAAGACAATTAGCAGAATTAGAGATAAGGAATGAAGGAGAATGAGAGAAGAGGTCAATGCTAATTCTCATGTTTTCAGTTTGGGTGACTGAGTAGAGATGGTGCCACCAACTGAGATGGATAACACAGGTGTATTCAGGGTAAGAAAATGTGGAAATGGGCCGGGCACAGTGGCTCATGTCTGTAATCCCAGCACTTTGGGAGGCCGAGGCGGGCGGATCACCTGAGGTCAGGAGTTCAAGACCAGCTTGACCAACATTGAGAAATTCCATCTCTACTACAAATACAAAATTAGCCGAGCATAGTGGCTCATGCCTGTAATCCCAGGTACTCAGAAGGCTGAGGCAGGAGAATCGCTTGAATCCAGGAGGCGGAGGTTGCAGTGAGCCAAGATTGCACCATTGCACTCCAGCCTGGGCAACAAGAGTGAAATCTCATCTCAAAAAAAAAAAAAAAAGAAAAAGAAAACGTGGAAATGGCCAACTGCAACCCGCTGCAGGGTCTGAGAGTTGGATGTGGGGGACAGTTTGGGGAGGCATCAGCATACAGATGGGGGCTCAAACTATAAGAGTAGGAAAGTCAACTCTGAAACTAAGTAAAGTGAGAAACATAGTAGGTGAAGGATAAAATGTTGGAAGCACCAATGTTTTAGAGGTAGGAGAGCAAGGGAAGATACGTCCAAGAAAGGCCCCAAGATGGAGCTTATCGTATAAGGAGAGTTAAGGGAGGATGATGGTGCTGAAGAAAAGCAGCCTCAGGAATTGCCCAACAGTGATGGAAGCAGCAAAAAGCTTCAATAAGGGGAATCCTGGGAAGAAAGTGGTAGCTGGGGCAAGGCAGTTCGTGCATCTTCCCAAATTCCCATATGATTGTAGGACAAGTAACACAACCAGGTGACAAAGTACACCCATCAGTACCAAAATACAAGCATGTAAGAACATGCCACCAAGAGCTGTGAGACCCGAGTATGAGGCATCTATGCAGGGGAAACAGTGAGAAGTGACAGGAACACTGACCTGAAACAGGAAAACCCCAAAAGGGCTACCAGGCCTCTGCTGGAAAGCCCGGCAGGCCAACCCGAGAAGAGCGGCTGAGGCTGGGAAGGATGGGACCACTTCAAATACAGGGAGTACAAGGGGCTGAGTGAGATCCAATGGGGCTGGAAGTCGAGACCAGGAGCTTTCAGACCTGACCCTGGCAGCTCTCTGCCAGGACAGAGCCTCGCCGAGAGGACACAGCTGGCAGTGGAATCACAGTTGGCCAGAAAAAGGAAAACTGACATGAATGTAAGAGAACATCCAAGTAAAAGCGGTGGAGGAAAACAAACAGAAAATCTCAGTGAGTAAGTTCCCATATTTGGAATATTCCACAAAAACCGTAGAAGAGGGAGCACTGCGAAGTCAGAGGAGCTACCCTGAATCTTCTTCTAAAGCAAGCTTGTCCAACCCACAGCCCACGGGCCATATGTGGCCTAGGACGGCTTTGAATACGGCCCAACACAAATTTGTAAACTTTCTTAAAACATTATGAGATTTTTTTTGTGACTTGCTTTCTAACTCTTCAGCTATCGTTGCTGTTAGTGTATTTTCTGTGTGGCCAAAGACAATCCTTCTTCTTCCAGTGTGGCCCAGGGAAGCCAAAAGATTGGACACCCATCTTCTAAAGGCTCAGAAAACTAACTCACATACAGTTTCTACAAGCAAAAGAAGACTAAATAGCAAAACATCCCTCCAGACAATGAAAGTACAAGAGAAACGCACACTCAAAAACACAGATGAATCTATAATGTTCTATCTTAAAATGATCTAAAACCATAAAAGAATATAAATCAAAATCAGAAAAAACTCAGAAATTAGGTAGCAGAACTCAAGACAGTAGCTATACGATCTGACAAGATACATATGGTACAATCACAGAAAATTGGTTTCATACGGCAGAATGGGCAAAAAAAATTTTTTTTACCTGTTTCAGTAATCATGAATGATAGTATCAGTAGCAATATTGTATGTGTAATCTGGGATAAAGCAAATGAGTAATTATGGAATATTCTAATTTTATCATCGTCTTTATTCCTGAGAACCAGAATTCTCAGTATGGATGAAAGTATTTATGGATGTAACACAAAAAATAAAAACCTTGTAGTCCTAAATATGAACTGGAAAATCTGCATGAACTCAGGAGGAACCCTATCCACCTATCTATCTATTCACACACATCTACATGTATATAAATATTTATTTACTTATTGCCTAGAAACAATGAACAACTGAGTTATATATAATAAGTATCCCTTAGCACCAAGACTGTGTACTTGAAATGCTATTTCCCAGCGTGGAGACAACTGCATATCCATATGCAGAAGAATGAAATTGGATCCTTATCTCATACCACTTACAAAAATCAACTCCAAATGGAATAAAGACCTAAATGTAAGACTTGAAACTACGAAACTGCTAAAAGAAAACACGGGAAAAACTATAAGACATTAGTCTGGCCAATTATTTTTTACATTTGGCCCCAAAAGCGCAGGGTGACAAAAGCAAAACTGAACGAATGGGATTCCATCAAAATAAAAAGCTTCAGCACAGTGAAGGCAACATCAGAGTGAAGGCATGACCTGTGGGTTAGGAGAAAACACGTGCACCCACACGTCTGACAAGGGGCCCACATCCAAAACATATAAGGAACTCAAAAACAACAACAGCCACAACAACCACCAAAAAAAAAAAAAGAGACAAAATACATAAGGAACCCAAACAACTCTATAGAAAGAACAGTCTGGCTGTTGCCCTGCACCAGAGGGCAGCAGGCAGCCATGGTGCCCAGCGGGAATGGCAAGATCTTGAAGCCCCACTTCCACGCGGACTGTGCAGCAGCTGAAGGGGCACCACTCCAAACTCACCCTCCTCTTCCCCAGGAAGCCCTCGGACCCCAGGAAGGGAGACAGTTCTGCTGAAGAACTGCAAATGGCCACTCAGCTGACGGGACCGGTCATGGCCATCCAGAATGTCTATGAGAAGGAGAAAGCTCAAGTCATCACTGAGGAGAAGAATTTCAGAGCCTTTGCTAGTCTCTGCGTGGCCCGTGCCAATGCCTGGCTCCTCCGCATGTGGACAAAAAGAGGCATGGAAACTACAGAACAGAATGTTGAAAAGAAAAACTAAAGACCTCTTGAGGACTTGTAATAAATCAGCAGTAATGCTGGCTCCCCAAAAAAGAAAACCCTATAGAAAGAAATACTCCAATAAAAAATGAATAGACATTCCTCAAAATAAGACATACAAACTGCCAACAAATATATGAAAAAACGTCCAACATCACTAATCATTACAGAAATAAAACCACAGTGAGATATTACCTCACACCTGTTAGAATGGCTACTATAAAAAAGATGAAAGGTAACAAGTGTTAGCGGGGATGTGGAGAAAAGGGGGAACCCTTGTACACTGTTGGTGGGAATTTAGATTAGTAGTCATGGAAAACTATGTGGAGTTTCCTCCAAAAACTAAAAATAGAATTACCATATAATCCAGCAACCCCACTCCTGAGTATTTACCCAAACGACTTGAAAAGATTATGTTGAAGAGATCCTGCTCTTCCAAGTTCACTGCAGCACTGCTACCAATAGCCAAGTTATAGAAATAACCTAAGTGTCCATTAACAGATGAGTGGATAAAGAAAATGTAATATATATACACCATGGAATCCTATTCAGCCTTTAATAGCACAACAGGGTGACTAAAGTAAACAATAATTTATTGAACATTTTATCTCGAACTCTTGGCCTCAAGTCATCCTCCTGCCTCGGACTCCCAAAGTGTCAAGATTACGAGTGTGAGCTGCTGTACCCTGTACATTTAAAAATAATGAAAAGAGTATAACTGGAATATTTGTAGTACAAAGAAATGATAAATGCTGGACCAGGTGCAGTGGCTCATGCCTGGAATCCCAGCACTTTGGGAGGTTGAGACGGGCGGATCACTTGAGGCCAGGGATTTGAGACCAGCCTGGTCAACATGGTGAAATCATGTCTCTACTAAAAACACAAGAATTAGCTGGGTGTGGTGGCGGACGCCTGTAATCACAGCTACTTGGGAGGATGAGGCACAAGAATACTTAAACTTGAACGCAGGAGACGGAGCTTGAGTGAGCCGAGATCACACCACTGCACTCCAGCCTGGGTCACAGTGCGAGACTGTCTCAAAAATAAATAAATAAATAAGAAATGATAAATGCTTCAGGTGGTAAATATCCAATTTACTCTGATGTAATCATTACATATTGCATGCTTTTATTAAAATGTCTTATTTACTCCATATTTATACTTACTGTCTATCCATAAAAATGAAAAAATATTATTATTCAGCCTTTAAAAAAAGAGGAAATTTTGTCATTTGTGACAACATAGACGGAATTCAAACAATTCTGCTAAGTGGAGTAAGCCAGGCACAGAAGGAGACACACCACATGTTCTCACTTATATGTGGATGAAAAGAACAAAATTCCAGGAAGCAGAGAGTAGAGCGGTGGTTACAGAGGCTGGGGCAGGGGATGTGGGGATGCGGAGATGAGAGGCAAAGGGTCCAAAGCCTCAGTCAGATAGGAGGAGTACGTTTTTTGATATATTGCATAGCATGGTGAAAAAGAAAAATAATAATGTATCACACATTTGAAAATCATTAAGACAGTGAGTTTTAAATGTTCTCCCCACAAAAAACGATAGGCATTTCAGGTGACAGATATGTTAACTAGCTTGACTTAATTATTCCACATTGTATTTATAAAACATAACATCGCTTTGCACCCCCCAAATACATGCAAATATAACTTGATATTTTATAATTTAAAAAAATTCAAATTAAAAAAAGAAAAGCAATACAACTTTCCAAGAAACCAGGGTTTCCTGGACAGATAACTTATACCAAGCACAGAACATGACTATACATGCTGAGTCGAGAACATTTTGGTACACCAGAGTGGGAGGACATCACCAAAGTCAATTCGGGTCATGTCAAAAGCACTCAGAAGCAAGGGTGAAGAAGCTGCCACTGGCCAAAGATGCAACAGTTGAAGCTACAATACAGGTAAAAAACTATAATGAGGCCGGGCGCGGTAGCTCATGCCTGTAATCCCAGCACTTTGGGAGGCCGAGGTGGGTTGTTCATGAGATCAGGAGATCAAGACCAGCCTGGCCAACATGGTGAAACCTCGTCTCCACTAAAAATACAAAAATTAGCTGGGCGTGGTGGCGGGCACCTAGAATTCTAGCTACATGATGAAACCTCATCTCTACTAAAAATACAAAAATTAGCTGGGCGTGGTGGCGGGCACCTGTAGTCCCAACGACTTAGGAGGCTGAGACAGGAGAATCGCTTGAACCTGGCGGGCGGAGGCTGCAGTGAGCAGGTCGCACCGCTGCACTCCAGCCTGGGCGACAGAGTGAGACTCTGTCTCCAAAAACAAAAAAAAAGCAATGAATGAAATCTGTCAAGTATGTTTAAATCTGTGAGTTCATAATAACAGAGTATTAAACGAAACTAGTCACCTTCTAAGGATGACAAGGAACCAATTTATTCCCATGAAAACTGGGTATACCATATGAAAAAAAATTAAGCATTAACCCTGCTTTCCCTACATAAACTATGACATTAAGTTACTAAACAGCGGATGAGGAAAAGGATTTTCTTATAAAGTTATTTCAACTAAGAATGAACTAAAAACAAAGTGCTAGTATTATCATTACTTTGCAACCCCTAATGAATTAATGGATCCAGGCACTGAGCATCAGCACTGCTAACATCAACAAAAGGGAAAACTGGACATCATGAGCTGAGATCTTGCCAAACCTAAATCTGGTCAAGCCTCAGATTCTTGCTGCCAATTTTGAGAAACACACTGAGCTGCACTATGAATGCACACTACGCAACATCCAACTGTGGGGCACTCTGTAGATCAAACAGCCCAGATTTCTAACATATAAACTCTAAGACAAAGAAAGGAATGGAAGGAGAGTCGCAAACTAAAAGGTAAATGACATGGCTGGGCAGGGTGGCTCATGCCTGTAATCCCAGCACTTTGGGAGGCCGAGGCTGGTGGATCACTTGAGGTCAGGAGTTTGAGACCAGCCTGGCCAACATGGTGAAACCCCATCTCTACCAAAAAATACAAAAATTAGCCAGCCACGGTGGCATGCACCTGTAATCGCAGCTCCTCAGGAGGCTGAGGCAGGAGAATCGCTTGACCCTGGGAGGGGGAGGTTGCAGTGAGCCAAGATCGTGCCACTGCACTCCAGCCTGGATGACAGAGCAAGACTCCATCTCAAAAAAAAAAAAAAAAAAAAAAGACCTGCAAAGTGAAAAAGGGTGTGCATGTGTGAAGAACATTAATGTGTCTAGGGATACGCATTTGGCTGATAAGACCATAAAGCTAAGAAGTAATGCCTATAAAGTCAGGACAGTCGTTGGTTATTTTTGGAGGGAGGGAGGAAGGGGCCGGGGTGGGGTTGGGCACATAGAAGGTATTCTGAGACAGCTGGTAAAGTTCTGTTTCTTGAACTGGGAGAAAAGGTTTAAATTTCCTTCAGATCAACCATTTAGATAGTAATTGGTGTTCACAGCAAGAACTGCTTCAAGAAAAGGATGGCAGGAGCTTGAGAAAGAAATGGCAGGTATTGAAGTGGACACAGATTCTTGAGTCCAAGGAGTGCAAAAGGTCACACGGGAAGATGCAGAGGAGCCCCATCTGCCGAACTAGGTTATTCTTGGGAAGGGGGAAGAAGGGAAGTGAAGAGACACTTTCATTTCATAACAAATTCACTTGGCAATATATTTTTTCAGCAAGTTTGTATTACTTTTGTTAATTTTTTCAAACATGTAAATGTTTACTTTTTAAAGGGTTTCATCATAATAATAGAAATCTTAGTGGGGAAAGAGAGAAATCCCCATGCAGAAGAGTTCCTAACAACGTATGCAGATATTCCACCTTCAAAGCGGGACGCATGACTCCTTTTCCTTAAGTGCTGGCTACGCAGAGTGACTTCTTTCCAAAGAGCACAGTAGGGGAAGAGGGGATAGAAGAGAAATTTGACTGTGGAGAAACCAGATAAACATTACCCCAGCCACGTGGTCACCATCAATATCAACAGTGATAAATTACATTGACAGGATAGACCTGTGATATGATGTGATTAAAATGCACTTGACCTCTGTGGTCTTTATCCCTAAGATCTCATAACCCTAGTCTAATCATGAGGAAAACATCAGAAAAATTCCACTAGAGGGGCATCCGACAATATACCAAACCAATAATCCTCAAAACTGTCAAGGTCATCAAAACAAGAAAAGTCTGAAAAACTGTCACAGCCAAGAAAAGTCAAAGGAGACGTGACAACCAAACACAATATGATATCCTGGATGGGATCTGGAAACAGAAAAAGGACATCCAGTAAAAACTAAAGAAATGTCAATACAGTGGGGCATCACTTAATAATAACATGTCAATATTGTCCATTCATTGTGATACACGTACCACAGTCACGTAAAAGGTTAATAACAGAAGAAATGGTTCAGATGTGAGTGAACTCTCCATACTAACTTCTCAATTTTTTCTGTAAATCAAAACTGTTCTAAAAAATAGTCTATTTTAAATTTTTAAAAAATAGAAACTCTAAAAGTGGCAACCTCACAGTATCTTTACCAAGTTTAAGCTGAGCTTGGTAAGTTTCCTGCAATAAGTCAGGGTACATGGTTTATATTCCTTTTTTTTTTTTTTGAGATGGAGTCTCACTCTATCACCCAGGCTGGAGTGCAGTGGCACGATCCCAGCTCACTGCAACCTCTGCCTCCCGGATTCAAGTGATTCTCCCATTTCAGCCTCCCAAGTAGCTGGGACTACAGGCATCCACCACCACACCCAGCTAATTTTTGTATTTTCAGTAGAGGCGGGCTTTCACCATGTTGGCCAGGCTGGTCTTGAACTCCTGACCTCAAGTGATCCGCCAACCTCAGCCTCCCAAAGTGCTAGAATTACAGGTGTGAGCCACTGTGCCCAGTCTATATTTCTCTCTTATGCAAATATTTTGAACCAATCAACAAAGCCGCCCCAGAAGACCCTCACTGACCAGTGATCTAGAGACCACATTGTGAGAACCAACAATGACTTTGGCATAGTACGCTGTACTATTTTCAGACATTCCTCAGCACAATAAAATAGGAAGCAAAAAAATATGGTATTGGTGTGAATCTGAAAATATGTATGGCAAGCTGGGGAGAGAATGTTCTTGGATAAAACACACTGGGTACCAGCCATCAGAACTGTAACAGTCCAAGCAAAAATATGCATGTATAAAATATTTTCAAAGAGGTCTCACTTCTAAACATATAATCAGATACAGCAGGCAATAACTCCTTCCACATCATCTCCTCCTCTGTCATCTTCACACTGCAGATAATCACAGAGCTCCTCAGTCAAGTATCTATCCAGCCCAGCTAGTAAGTCTGTTCCCTCAGCTCCTCAGCATGTGATGGTAACACTGCTCTACATTTATTATTCTCTTTTTTTTCAGAGACAGGGTCCTGCTGTGTTGTCCAGGCTGAAGTGCAATGGGCATCCACAGGCTCAATCACTGCGCACTACAGCCTCAAACTCCTGGGCTCAAGCGATCCTCCTGCCTCAGCCTTCCAAGTAGCTAGGACTATGGGTGTGCCACTGAACGTGGCTTGACACTGATTCCCCTTATAGCGTCACTTCACTAATGTATATTGTATTTCAGTGCAAAAGTAAATTCTTTGAGAGCAAGAAAAGAAAAAAGGGAAGAGAACTAACATTTGCTGTCATGTGTTTAATTTTTTCGAGACAGGTTCTCGCTGTCACTCAGGCTGGAGTGCTGTGGTGTGATCGTGGCTCACCAAACCCTTGACCCCTGGGCTCAAGAGATCCTCCCACCTCAGACTCCCGATAGCTGGGACTACAAGTGTGCACCACCATGCCCAGTTAAGTTTTTTATTTTCAGTAGAGATGAGGTCTCATGACACTGCCCAGGCTGGTATCAAACGCCTGGGCTCAAGCTTCAGCCTTCCAAAGTGCGTAAGCCATCACACCTGGCCCACTGTTACGTATTTTATATGTTAAACACTGTCCAATTTTATATAAATGTGTTAACAACAACAACAACAAAAACACTTGATTCCCCATTTCCCCAATGTGGTAGGTGTTATTACACTGATTTTACAGATGACGAATATAAAGTTCAGAAAGGTAAAGTGACTTGGGAAGACTAGAAACTCAGTGACTCGCTGAGTCATGTCTCAGGGATGCCGTGAGGTCCATGCTGTGCCTCTCACAGCCTGCTGCCCCTTCAGGCCTTCTATGCGTACACACTTGCCAGCTCCAGGTGCTGTGCAGGGAGACATTCACAGGCTTTTCCTGACACGAACCAAGTTCAGTGGCTGATAAGAGGGAACCCCATGGCAGGACCTTGCTAATAATATTTTAAGACTAAAGTCTAGCCCGTCTGTGGCCCTTAAGGAAGTAAAAGGAAAACAAAGAGCGTGGTGAACTGTACCATTATCAAAGGGGTTCACCACTATACCTCACTTTGCACCACTAATCAGAATACCAGGAACTTTCTAACATGCTGTACCCAGGAAAAAAAACTATTTCAGATTCTAAATGATAAGAAATAGTCTTGTATGGTTATATTTTTAAACGGCAACCAAAGAATTGCATTTTACATCCTTTTCTTACGAAGAGGACAAGGTTTTGACAAGCATCTATTGTACTGCCTACCACTCACTGCATCCTTATAAACTATATGCATCTTACAAACCAGCAATATTTTTCCTTCTTAATCCACGTCTTAGATAAAAAATGAAAAGTAGTGTTCTCAAGATTTATGTTATTTTCCTTTTAAAATGTTTATAATTTATATTGTTTGCATAAAACTAAATGAGATTCTTCTTCTGCTTCAAATAATCCAGAAAAGAAACACAAAAATTTACGGTAATATAGTAATTTCAGCCAGAAGTCAGTATCAAAACAAAACAAAAAAACACTAAATTGTTTTTCATACTTCTTCACTACCTAATCTAAATCTGCTATCTTAGTTACATTTCCTTGCTGGTATTTAAATATGATAACCATAACACTTTAAGAGAATTTTATTACGGAATATTTGCATGCTATAAAAATAAGACAAAAAGGACCAAGCAGTTAAGTGTAGATTATGATCAAAGTCCTAGCTTTGGTTCTGGGCTGTCAGTGTGTTAGTATCATTCAGTAGAACCCACTGCAGCTAAGATCCAGAGTGCCGAAATGATGAGCCACCAATGCAAAATAAGTCCCTATCACTCAGGTCCAGTATCCGTCCAGTTTTTCAGATGAGGCAACCCTGACACACACTGTTAAACAAATTATGCCAAATTTAAACATAGTTCCTGAGACAAGTAGGTAACGCTTCAAAATGCTATTAAAGTAGAACCAGTTATAAGAAATGAATTGCAAGAAACTGGAACCCTTGAGCACCACTGATAGGAAGGTGAGGATGGTGCAGCCACTGTGGAAAACAGTGTAGTGCTTCCTCAAAAATTAAGTAGACAATTACTATATGATCCAGCAATTCTACTTCGGGGTACAGACCCCAAAAAAACTTGAAAGGAAGAACTGGAACAGATATTTGCACACCAATGTTCATAGCAGCATTAATCAGAAGAGCCAAAAGGTTGAAACAACCCAAATGTCCATCAGTGAGTGAATGGATAAACAAATGTGGAACGTATATATAATGTATTATTCTGCCTTAAAAGCACACACACACAACGAAATCCTGACACAGGCTACAACATGAATGAACCCTGAAGACATCATACTAAGTGAAATAAGACAGCCATAAAAGACAAATACTGTACAATTCCACTTATAAAAGGTACCTAGAATAGACAAACTCATAGAGACAAAAAAAAAAAAAGGAATGGTTGGCAGGGGCTGGAAGTGGTGGAGAAGGGGGAGATACGTTTAATGGGAACAGTGTTTCAATTTGGGAGGGTAAAAAAGTTCTGGAGAAGGAGGGGGATGATGGTTGAAGAACAATGTATACTTAATGCCACAGAACTGTACACCTACAAATGGTGACAACGGTCCATTTATGTGATGTATATTTTACAATAGAAAATCGTAAGTAAAAGTAATTGCTGGCATCATTTGCATTGTCCTGAAGTATACAGGTTTTAGAATTTGTTACAAAATGAAAGAACTTAATTGCAACTTTTCCAAGTCTTTTAAGAAAAAATACTGCGCACTTGTATTAGAGACCACAAATTACTTAAATATCTCTTCAGAATCTTAGTGAACTTAGTGATCGACATCTAAAATTATACAGGAAAAAAGGGAACTCTACAATGGGACTGACCACTGTATCTGATTAGCTATCATTTTATAACCAAAAGTTCTATTATGATCAAACAATAAACATTTCTACTCATCATAAAAAACAGAAGTAAGTCTACACAATATCAGTGAATACTCACGATTCACTCACTGTTTCCAGTATAAAGCTATGGCATTCAACTCATGGCCTGAATAGTAAGCGAGGAGGAAAGAGCTACCCCAATTTTTCTTTTTGTTTTAAAGGTTTTCGAGTTTACTTAATACCCTATTCTCATATAATAGGGCTGTTGAAAGGCTTCTCTTTGGCTTCACCGTTTTCCTCTACTCGAACTTTACAAAGGAGATAAATGCTTCAGACATAACCTTGATTACACCATGGCTTGGCCTGGTAATGTCAGTTGCAAGTTTGCTGGTTTAAGAGTTCGAATAATTTGTAAATAACAGTACATGTTTCTATTGTGTTTCCAGAATGTATAGAGTTGGCATAGCATGGAAAGCTAAGAGGATCAAAAATCCATTAAAATAGTCCCTAACAAATGAAGAAGAAACACTCACAAACCTTCTTGAGAAGACACAATTGGTGGCAGGTAATCAGGAATGTATTCTTTTCTTTCCTCTGCATCTTTACTTCCAGGTTGAGGAAACTGAAGTACATTGTTCTTGCTAACGGGAAATGACGGAATTTGGTGTGGGAAGGTGACAGGTTCAATGTTGTGAATATAGTCTTCTAGTTCATGTAGACTAACCCCCATCAGCTGGAAAGCTTCACTAACATCATCCAAAACTGGGTCTGTTCGGCCATCTGAAACAAAGCCAAAAGCAAATCAAATTATTTGAAGAAATCCCGTGAATATATTTTTAAATATTAAAAAAGGTAGTAAGTAAATATGCAGCTCAGAATCAAACATTTTAACCTAGTTATTGGAAAGAATTTAATATTTTAAATAGAATATCACAGAATCATGTTTAAGCTGATTATTAAGGTCAAGCTTAAATACGATCAGACAACTAGCCAGAACACCACAGAAAAATCACACTCATGATCAGCTTATATATTATAGAACAAATTTCAAAGTAGTTTACCGATGATCAAAAGCATCTGGAACAGTGCCTGACACACAGAAAATGCCCCAAAAATAATAATAATAAAGTAGTGTTTTGTCTTTTTTTCGAGATGGCATCTTGGCTGGGCGCGGTGGCTCACGCCTGTAATCCCCACACTGAGAGGCTGAGGCGGGCAGATCACAAGGTCAGGAGTTCGAGACCAGCCTGGCCAACATGGTGAAACTGTCTCTACTAAAAATAAAAAAATTAGTCGAGCATGGTGGCGCACGCCTGTAATCCCAGCTACTCAGGGGGCTGAGGCAGGAGAACTGCTCGAACCTGGGAGGCGGAGGTTGCAGTGAGCCGAGATCACGCCACTACACTCTAGCCTGGGCAACAGAGCAAGATTCCGTTTCAGAAAAAATAAAAAAAGAGAGATGGCATCTTGCTTGTTGCCCAGGCTGGAGTGCAGTAGTATGATAATAGCTTCTTGCTGCCTCAAACTCCTAGGCTCAAGCAATCTTCCCCTCTCAGTCTCCTGAGTAGCTGGGGCTATAACCACATGCCACCATGCCTGGCTAATTATTATTATTATTATTATTATTATTATTATTATTTGTAGAGATGAGTTCTTGCTATGTTGCTCAGGCTGGTTTTGAATTCCTGGCCTCAAGCAATCCTCCTGCTTCTGCCTCGCAAAGTGGTGGGATAACAGGAATGAGCCAATGTGCCTGGCCTTTTTTTTTTTAATCATCAAATAAGTAGTGTGCTGTGCTGACAAAGTCAATGTTTGTTACATTTCCTCTGTTGTTCCCTGATGCATCTGCGGAATCTTAAACAGTGGCTGGAACATAGCTGGCACTCAATAAATACCTACTGAATGAATTATACCAGTAAATGAATTTCTAAAATCTAAGAATATTTACAAAGAAGGCTCAGATCATAAAAGTTTGGTTTTTGTTTGTTTTTTGAGACAGGGTCTCACTCTGCTGCCCAGGCTGGAGTGCAGTAGGGCAATCATGGCTCACTACAACCTTAACTTCCCAGGCTCAAGCCGTCCTCCCACCTTAGCCTTCCGAGTAGCTGGGACTACCAGTGCACCACCACCATGCCCAGCCATAAAGGTAAATTTACCTATAAATTTTCAAATGTAATTAGAAAACACAACATAAAACAGAAATAAAAAGATAAAAAGTTAGATATAGTGAGTTTTTTTCTTTACAAAAGCAAGTTTTTCTTATGCCTATCCTTAGCAGAGCTTAAGATCTCTACATCTTTAAAAATGTCTATGAAAATTCCAGTTTCCGATTTTCAATAGCCTAAAGGATTGAACTGAAATCCTGACTTTTTAACTGAAATCCTGAAATTTGATCACTTCAAACTCAGTATGTCTGAAACTAAATCACACTGTAAAATGAAAAAGAATCCAAATCTTGCTAGAATTGGACGCATGTGTGGTAATGCATACAGAAACGTCTAGAAGGATATTCAGCCAATGGTTAACAGTTGAAGGGGATGGAAGCTGCAGTAGAGGGGAGGGCTGTGGTGGAAGCAGGAGACTGACTTTTAACTCTACATACTTCTGCAGTCTTTGATTTTTTCTTTTCTATAAGCATGGGTTACTTCTAATGTATACTTCTAATGATGTATAAAAAAGAGAAAACAAATAAAACGAATACTCTTCTTACTGAACGTAAACAGGCATTTCAACTCTTCTATTCCTATTAAAGCTATTATTACTCTCTCAGTCTAAAAAATATAATCATCTTAAATTCCTCCATATGCTTCACAGCCTCAAACCAAAACCTGGAACTGTTTCTAACCCTGTCCCCCTCCCCATCCCCGGGCACTTTTTTTTTTTTTTAACCATGATTTCAGATTTTTTTCCTTTCTCTCTATTCTTACTGTCCCTGTCTCAGTATAGTCTCAAGTTCTGCCCACTTCAATGTCTTGTGCACATCACTGTCAGTACAATTTTCTTAAAATACCACTTTAATCATATTGTCCCCCTACTTAGAAGTATGCAATGTTTTCTACTACATGTTTTAATTCTTTTGTCTAGCTTTTAAGTCCCTCCATAACCTGATTTCACTGTGTTGAACACTTTCCTCAGACACCCTTGGAATGAACTAGCTGCATAGGGAGCTGAACACCTTACTGGTACTTTTATTATGCTTAATCTCACCTGGACAGCTTAGTTTATGTGATTCTCTAACCCGGAATACTCTATACCTTTATACAACCATACTTCATAGCTCAACTCAAATCTTATCTTTTCTGTGAAGTAATCCTACCCTAGAATCCATAGCCTACAACCATCTCTCCTCTTACTCCTTTTACATTTACTCCCTGTACCATACAAAAAATATTATAGTACTAGTGTTGAAGAGTCAGTCTGAAAGATTTAGCACCTGCTTTCAGCGCACGCCAACACATTTAATATATAATGTGACACAGACAGAGACATCTGCCCTTGAATGCTTGGAGAAATTGTTACCCTAAGGCAATTCTGAAGTTCATTATTTGTTCATTATTTGAATTAATGGTAACTTCTAATACTTGCTTTAACTTGAGAACATTTATTTTAGAAGAAACAAACACCATCAGTTTGTTTTTGCTGACATTCTGGCACTCTTGAACACACCTTATGGGCAGGGATTGTATCTTAGTAATTTTATGTCTCCAATGTCTAGTACAGGGATTGGTTCATAAGTGGTGCTCAATAAGTGTTTGTTAAAACAACAGAAAGAATTTAAAGGAGTGGAATACAAGATTCTGTAGTGGTAACTTGGAGTTACAGAATTCGATTTTAGAATAAGACTGGTATAGAAAAAAGAATCTAAAAATATCTAATAAGTATACCAAAATTAGCGTTAAAAAAAAAGTCATCAAATCACAATGGGACATAATGAACCTGACAATCTCATTCTCACTGAAACCAAGAAACTGGCTATGGAAATTAGGTAATTAGGAAGAAGGTTTACACTGAAGAGCTGCAATGACCCCTGGGTGACTTTGGAATACCTAGTCACATGGAGTGCCAGCTCCCTTCTGTTTTGTATAAAAGGCAGGAAAGGTAACTAGTATTCAGGAGACATTCTGAATAGCTAAAGATACATGGTAGCAAACATAATCTGGACTATGCCTAGCCTAGCCTAGCCTATCCTATCAGTAACAGTATACTCAAGAACCACTGCAGAGCAGGCCAGAGGAAAAAGAAACAAAAGCCAGAAGAGTAGTCAACTGGTGATGCACTTTCAAGATAAAAACACATGCATATTACTTTGTGGTTCCACATCCAGATGTATCAGTGAGCTGGGCATGGTGGCTCATGCCTGTAATCCCAGCACTTTGAAACACTGAGGCAGGAGGATCACCTGAGCCCAGGAGTTTGACAGCAGCCTGAGCAATATAACCAGACCACATCTCTACAAAAAAATAAAAAAATTAGCTAGGCATGGTGGCGTATCCCTATAGTCCCAGCTACTTGGAAGGCTGAGGCAGGAGGATCACTTGAGCCCTGAAGTTCGAGGCTATAGAGAGCTAAGATCGCACCACTGCACTCCACACTGGGCAACAGAGTGAGACCCTGTCTCAAAAGAAGAAGAATAATAGAAGCATCAGTGAAATCAAGCATTCAAAGCATACACATTTTTGGAACTCAATATGTAAAGTCAATAAGTGGCTTTTAGGGTAGTGGTTTATCAGTTCATTCATTTATTCAACAAATATTTCTCAGGTGCCTATTACATAATGGCCCTATAGGTTACAGAATACAAATATAATCAATTTTTTCTCCTGGAGAGGGGAAAGAGACATACACAGGTGATTACAAAACAAGATGACAAATAATATAAAAGAAATATGCACAGAATTATGAAAGCAGATAACATGAGTTCCCTAAAGCAAGTGATAAGTGCATCTCAAAATAAAAGTAGTACTACCGGTGGGCCAGGGGCAAAGGACAGTCTCGGTAAGAAACAGCACGTATGTAAGAATGGACAGCTTAAAACATTTTGGAAAAGGCAGGTAGCTCAGCGTGGTCGCAGATTAGGTAGGCTGGCAAAAGATAAGCAAAATGCTAGCTCACAAAGGGAACTGTGTACTGCTAAGAGTTTAGATTTTTAGCCTGTAACCAACGAAGTACAGTTAAAATATTTTTAAGAATAATGACAGGATCAGATTTGTGTTATGGACAGAATAGTTTGGCGCCCTGTGGAAGAGGGAACGAAATTCGGGGCCTGAGAAATACAGCGTGTCTGTGAGTCTCAATTTTTCAGTATAGGAACCACTTTAACAAAACAAAATATCCTATGAGATACTTCATTCAGTTCTCCAGCTTATCACCTTAAATATCATGACTTGAACCTAAGATGAGTGGTAGTTTCCTCTCCTCAACAAACACACATGCAATGCTTCACATCAACAAGATAATGTGGAGCTTCTATTAAAATATTCCATTCCTTCCATTAAATTATTAAATACCACTAGCTATAGATATTACCAGACATTCACTTAAAACCCGTAAGTACTGTAGCCCAGATTACCTGGAGAATCTTGTCAACTGCCCACGGTCCCTGTATCCTACTTCGATAACAACTGACATCTCACTGGTAACCGAGACGTAAGTGAAAGTACATCTCATCAGCGAAACTGACAAAGTCAGCCTTGGGAAAACAGTAAATGGAGATGTCGTTCACGAAACGAACAGACACAGAAAGACGAGGCAATGTCCCTAACGGAGCAGAGCTGTCAACGAGTCTATGTAGTTAGGAGCTCAGGAATGGCCAGTCTTGTAAGAAACGGCCGGTAGACGGAGCGCCTGTGACAACTAGTTGTAGTAGTTTGCGGGCAAGGGAGAAAAAGGACCGAGGTAAAAGAGGGTGTAGGGCACGCTGGGGGTGGATCTACCCGCAGCAAACAGGAGACAATGAGAGAGATCCAGGCACATTTCAGGGCGGAGGAGCGGTAGGAGGGTGTGGAGCTGGGAGCGAAGACCCGGCTCCCGAGCTGGTGGCGGGAAGTTAGCGGATGAGGAAGAGGCACCCGAAGGATGACTAGAGTTTGCAGGGGCAGTGGAAGCCCAGGGACGTGGGAGGCCGAGGAGACAGCAGATCTCGAGGCAGGGTGCGGGATGCACACCCCGGGGACGCGGAGGGACAGGGAGAGCGGAGGTGTCACCCTTGACTTGCCGGGGCAGCCCTCCCGCACCCAGCCCGGTACTCACAGAGCTCAGAGTACCGATGGCAGCCCCGGCCCAGCTGCTGCAGATAGCGCTGCAGCACGTCCGTGAGGAGGTGGCAGGCGCTGAGCTGCACCGAGTCCCAGCCCAGCGCCTGGCAGATCTGCGCCACCGAGACCCTCAACAACGACCTGGAGTAACTCTCGCACATCCCGCTGCGTGGACGCCACCGCAGCCCTTGCTGCCACTGCTCTCCAGCCCCGCCGCCAGACCTTAGCAGGGCCCCCGATTCATCCTCTAGGGCTTCCGCGGCGGGGAAATGGTCCCCCGGACCCCCGGCGACCACCTCAAAGCCCCAGCAGCACGGAACGCGCCAGCCTGAGAGCCGCCATTTTGGACTCGCTCCGCCTCCCGCTGGACGGCCGCCGGAGCGAGGCAGCATGAGCCGAATGCTGAGCGCGCCGATGAGAAAGCCCCGCCCCGTCGGAGCGGAGCGAAGCCTCGGGATCGCCTCTGAGGCCTGGAAGCCAGCCGGAAGCGGGCGTGCGGCGCGCAGGTGGAGGAGGCGCCCGGGGAGGCAGGTGCTAGAGCGCTCACCTCGAGGAGAGCGGGGACGAAAACGTCAGTGTTTTAGAGGCAAACGAGGGATCTGGGATACGACATTGACAGGTTAGAGAGTTAGCATTAATAACGTTAGTCATATGAGAGGGTTATGTGCTAGAGAGAAGTTCCGGGCGTGGGAACTTACGGTGCTCGCCGAACGCAGACCTGCGCTGGTCTTGCCTATGCTAAAAATCTGTGTATTGAGGTGCTTGCCACTGTAAAGATTAAATAAAGTCCAAGGTGTTCCGCATGCCCTTCAAAGCCCTTCGCAACAGGGCGGGGACTAGGAGGAGGCTTCTGTGCCAAATTAATGGGGGCCCCAAAAAACAGTCATCAAGAGAAAAAATCCAAATCTATGCCATAAACTCCTGACTCACTCATGTCATTCTAATCCCAGCCCTGGTTCCAATAAGACTTTTTTTTTTCTTTTTCTTTTCTTTTCTTTTTTTTTTTTTTACAAATCAGGTGAGCTGCCTGTGGGCTGTAGTGTGCGATTTACGCATCGCGGCTGTGACCTGTGGGGGGTTGGGGACCTCAGCTGCCTACAGAGGCCAAACCGGAGCCTTAAACCGGTGTCGCAGGCCGAGTGCCCTGGGAACGGTTGCCTACCCCAGAGCCTTCTCCCAGCTCCAGCCAAGTATTGCCAGAAATCGGGATTTAGGGATAAATATCTTGATTTTTAAATACAAAAGTTGGGAACACATCTCAAAAGCCAAACTCATCCCACGGTTAGTCTAGATTCAGCCTGCAGGTCGCCCAATTGCAGTGGCTGAACTATGCGGTTTCTTAAATATGCCCTTCTGTACCTATCACAGTTATTTAGTATAAGAGTTTATGTGCTCCTTCAATAAATTCCGAGTTTATGAGTGGCTCTGTATTCCTCCTACAGGGACTATTCCAGAACTTTGAACATGATATTCACATTTTTGAAAGTCTGGAAAACTCAATAATAGAACTGAAATTATGGTTCTTCAGCTAAATGGTGATCTGCAGAGAAGCAAGGTACTAGAGGGCAAGGTGCCTGTATTTACTCCATGGACACTCTGTCCCCAAGTTATCAGGAACATTGTGTTGCTAAATTTATGAGACATTTTTCAGTCCTAGCCTTACTTGATTATTTTGTAGCTATTTGATAATGTTAAATGCTTCTGTAACATTGAAACTCTCTTGGCCTTGGATTTCACAAGTCTGCCCGGCTACCACCACCACCCTGGCTGTTTGTTCCTCTTCATTTGCCTTTCTGTGTATAAGGGAGGGGATTTTATTTCGGAAAATTTCAAACCTACAGAAAAAGGTGAAACAAAATCATAGACTCAAGTATACACTGCATCTAGATTCACCAATTGTTAACATTTTGCCAATTTACTATGTCTTTTATATTTATATATGCACACAGCTATTTTTTTCCAGCAGTTTGAAAATAAGCTGCAAACTTCATGACACTTAACCCCACCACACCTCAACATGTATCAGCCCAAAACAAGAACATTCCCCCACATAACTATATACAAGTTCACATGTCACAGGCTTTGTTCCTCAGGAAGTCAACTCTGAAATAGAGATGAGCCTGCAGAAAGTTCATTGAGGAATCCTCCTGGGACTTGGGGGAAGGAATGAAAGCCAGGGTGCAGTGAATGCCTTGGCAAGGAAAGCCTCAGCCAAGCCAATGCCATAGTGTGCAGAAGCTGGAGTGGCCCTTCAGAGCTTCCCTGAATCCAAACATGAAGGCTGGACTTTGGCCGGGCGCAGTGGCTCACGCCTGTAACCCCAGCAGTTTGGGAGGCCGAGGCAGGCGAATCACAAGGTCAGGAGATCGAGACCATCCTGGCTAACACGGATCACAAGGTCAGGAGATCGGGACCATCCTGGCTAACATGCTGAAACCCCGTCCCTACTAAAAATACAAAAAAGCCTGGCATGATGGCGGGTGCCTGTAATCCCAGCACTTTGGGAGGCCGAGGCGGGCGGATCACCTGAGGTCAGGAGTTCAAGACCAGCCTGGCCAACATGCTGAAACCCCGTCCCTACTAAAAATACAAAAAAACTAGCCGGGCGTGGTGGCGGGCGCCCACAGTCCCAGCTACTTGGGAGGCTGAGGCAGGAGAATGTCGTGAACCTGGGAGGCGGAGCTTGCAGTGAGCAAGTGCAGTCCCGCCACTGCACTCCAGCCTGGGCGACAGAGCGAGACTCCGTCTCAAAAAAAAAAAAAGAAGGCTGGACCTTTATATTCCCATACGAACAGGTCACTGCATGAGGGCTACCTGGGAAAGGGTGTGTGCTCTCAGGCAAAGGAACTCTCTGCAGCTGAGTCCATTCAATTCCAAGGACAGCTGAAGTCCTTCAGTCCCGAGGGGCTCTGAGCAGTATATTAGAGCATTCATCACACTTCATCTCTTTTTTTTTTTTTTTTTTTTGAGACGGAGTCTCGCTCTGCCGCCCAGGCTGGAGGTGCGGTGGTGGGATCCCGGCTCACTGCAAGCTCCGCCTCCCGGGTTCACGCCATTCTCCTCCCTCAGCCTCCGGAGTAGCTGGGACTACAGGCGCCCGCCACCTCGCCCGACTAGTTTTTTGTATTTTTTTTTTAGTAGAGACGGGGTTTCACCGTGTTAGCCAGGATGGTCTCAATCTCCTGACCTCGTGATCCGCCCGCCTCGGCCTCCCAAAGTGCTGGGATTACAGGCGTGAGCCACCGCGCCCGGCCTACAGTTCATCTCTTTTACCCTCAGAGACACGTCTTGGTTTGAGGAACGTCTCCTCCAGGATTCTGGAGGGGGCCCTTTCCCTGGGGAAAACATTAAAGAGGAAGGTCAGGAGACAAGTTAGAGCCCCGACTGCTGCAGCCAGGCCTCAGCGGATACTCAGTATTCTCCTCCTCAGGCCTACATTTCTCTCACTTCTGGTCTCAGTAGCTTACTTGGTGGCATGATGCAGACCCTCGTGTGCAGGTCTGAGCCGCTGGTTTCCAGGCCCTTTTCATACTGTGGCTGCTGAACTCGTCCTTGTACCATCAAAATTGGGGAAGAGAATACCCACAATTGGGCAAGAGGCACCCAAACGGACCATCTGGAAACCAAACACTCCACCTTGCCTCCCGCTCTGTGATAGGAGCCCATCCCCCTCCTAAAGATGACTCCTCTCTTCGCTGCAGTCTCAGAGGAAGAGCCCAGGCAGCAACTGTAGCTCATGTTTCAGTGGGACTCCTGCTAGGGCCTCTGGTGAAAGCATTCCCCCGTTTGGAAATGGGATCTGTAAACCTGGAGAGCCCAGAGTGGCAGGAGAGGAAGAACAATTTCCCAGGTGGGTCCCTGAGAGTGATGTAAGTGGAGAAACCCCAGTCTCCACCCTGTGTCATCTGCTTATTGGGAACCCAGCATCACAGAAGAGTCATTGACTTGGTGGGGCACAGTGGCTCATGCCTGTAATCTCAATACTTTGGGAGGCCAAGGCAAGTAGATGGCTTGAGGCCAGGAGTTCAAGACAAGCCTTAGCAGCATAGTGAAACCCCCATCTCTACAAAAAATAATTATTATTATTATGTGTATATATATGTGTGTGTGTGTATATACATATATATGTGTGTGTGTGTGTGTGTATATATATATATATTTTTTTTTTTAAAGAAATTAGCCCCAGTTACTCAGGAGGCAGAGGCCAGAAGATAACTTGAGCCCAGGAGTTTGAGGCTATGGTGAGCTATGATCGAGCCACTGCACTCCAGCCTGGGCGACAGTGAGACCCTGTCTCTACAAAAAGAAAAAAGGTCATTGGCTTAAAGAGTGCACAGCAGCCTAGGGGATCAGGCCCATCCTCAGAAGGTATTGCCTGTGCGCTGGTGCTTTCATTGTGCCTAAAAAAGGCTGTTCCATTGCTGTACCAGGCTGACAGCTTCTGAGTGGTGTGGGGTGTGATATGACCAGTGGGTTTCATAGTCTTGTGCCCACTCCGACATCTCCTTTATTGTAAAATGCGCCCCTTAGGCTAACATAGCGTGATATGGGAACCCAGTGACTCTACAAGATAAGCAGGAAAGGCAAATCCATACCCAGAATATATTTCTTATCACAATGAATGTTTACCCTCGTTATCACATGGCTGACTAGGAGTTGTGGCTCACAGCCTCTGTCCAGCATCATGAGAGAGCATGGTACCACAGATTGCTAGCCTGAGAAAAGATCAAAATTCAAAGTGTGGTTTCTACTGAATGCATATTGCATTTGCACCATCGCAAAGTTGAAAATCATAAATTAAACCATCGTTAAGTTGGGGACCGTCTGCGTATGATGACACAGGGTGAGAGAATTAACATAGCTCTAGGGCAAGACCAAAATGTATACTGTTGTCTGTTCCAAGTGCACAGAAACTATTTCTGATCCTTTCTGTTTGGGATGGAAAAGACAACTTTCACCAGCCAATGACCACATGCCATATGCTTGAGACAATGTTTATCTGTTCTAGCAAAGACACCACATCTGGCAGAGCAACTGCAACCAGGGTTACTACTCAGCTAAGTTTACAACCGTTCACGCTCACCCTTCAAGATACATCTCATATTTGCAGGAGCCAGACTGTCAGATGAAATGAAAATGTAGTGACCCACTGCCTCAGCATCCTTTAGGTCATGATTTCTGCCCACCCCGCCCCAGCTGCAGGGGCAGTTTCAGAGTCATCTCCTCAGCCCTCCCACGCCCAAAGTTCTTACCTACGGGCCAAAGAACCAGCGGAGGGGTTGTGCCGACATCCCAGTATGTCTGTTCCAGTGACACATTCAGGATTCAGGGAATTGGCCACTGAGTGGATATACGTGTGAGCTGAGCCTGGGTCAAGACTCCAGGTGCCACTTGGCCTCAGATGCTCCCACTCTGACAAGGGATTTGCAATGACTCTGCATCTCCTGGTTTCATTCTCAGCTTCCTCAAAATGGCGGTTTTCCCTTTCCCCAGTGGACAGTCACCCGAGTAATGGCTGTAGGTTCTTTTGCAAAAGGAGTTGGGGGATCATTACCTTCACTGTTTGGTGCTGCAGCATTCTTCTTCCTGAAGACTCAGCCTCTTCTTCAGTCAATAGGGTTTCAGTCTGAAAGCTGGCTTGGATACAGGAACTGGGCATGGAATCATGACTGGTTATGGGGGTATCTGTCCTCAGCCCCCTGACTACCCATCCTTGAATTATTCTGATGGTCCAGATTGAGTAGCCCACATGTCGGCGTCCATCCATTTCGCCCAGGTACCCCTTACTCTGTGAACCAGCCCCATAACTCGCCAGATGAGCCCACACCCCTCTGATTGCTCTCACGCATAACTGCATTCACTTGGCTTCTGACTGCTAAACAGTTAAGTATCGCCACCTGGTTTCTATGATTCTTGGGGTCCCATGAGCTCCGAATTTCTCAAATATCTGGTATATTCATATGTTGTCCCAGCTTGCTTCCACTGTTGTACCACCCTGTTCACCCCTGGTGGAAGTTTTAAGACTTGCACATTCAGGAGCTGCTACCTTGTGTCAGGTGGCACCTCTGTGCTTCATCCACCACCCATGCTGAAGTCCTCACCGCCAGCCAGTGGGGG
>NW_012101476.1:7838867-7840746 GCF_000951045.1 Mandrillus leucophaeus
GAGTAATGGCTGTAGGTTCTTTTGCAAAAGGAGTTGGGGGATCATTACCTTCACTGTTTGGTGCTGCAGCATTCTTCTTCCTGAAGACTCAGCCTCTTCTTCAGTCAATAGGGTTTCAGTCTGAAAGCTGACTTGGATACAGGAACTGGGCATGGAATCATGACTGGTTATGGGGGTATCTGCCCTCAGCCCCCTGACTACCCATCCTTGAATTATTCTGATGGTCCAGATTGAGTAGCCCACATGTCGGCGTCCATCCATTTCGCCCAGGTACCCCTTACTCTGTGAACCAGCCCCATAACTCGCCAGATGAGCCCACACCCCTCTGATTGCTCTCACGCATAACTGCATTCACTTGGCTTCTGACTGCTAAACAGTTAAGTATCGCCACCTGGTTTCTATGATTCTTGGGGTCCCATGAGCTCCGAATTTCTCAAATATCTGGTATATTCATATGTTGTCCCAGCTTGCTTCCACTGTTGTACCACCCTGTTCACCCCTGGTGGAAGTTTTAAGACTTGCACATTCAGGAGCTGCTACCTTGTGTCAGGTGGCACCTCTGTGCTTCATCCACCACCCATGCTGAAGTCCTCACCACCAGCCAGTGAGGGAATCCAGCTCCAAAATCCCATCTTTGCATCTGCTCTCTGAGACCCCTCCAGCACCAAATGTCCCAAGCTGGACTCCCCAGGAGGTTGTCTCTGAGATGAAGATTAACCTCAGAAGAGGGTTGTTGGGATCATCACCTGGCAGAGAGGAGAGGAGGAGGGCAGGCAGGAAGCAGGACTAGGGAAGGGTAGTGTTGAGAAGGGAGGGAGTTGGGGAGGGGAAGGGATAGGGGAGAGGTTGAGGAGGAAAGGTGGAAGGGAGAGGAAGGGGAGAGAGCAGGACTGGGATAGGGAGACATTGGGCTGCAGCTCACCAAGGCCTCAGTCAAGCCCACCGAGAGCTGTGAGGCTGGAATGGCCCTTTGCAGGGTCCTGAGCCAGGGTCCTGAGCCAGGGTCCTGAGCCAGGCGGGGGTCTTTATGCTCTCATGCTGATCAGGCACTGGATGTGGGTGCTTCTGGAGAGGGCCGTGACCTAGGGCAAGGTGATCTCCAGCTGAGGCCATTCCAACGAGGGTCGGCAGCTGGGGGCTGTGTGCTTCCGCCATTCCCAGTGGAAGGTCCTTCTGAAGGGGGACCTGGATGGTGCATCACAGCTCCCACCTCCCCGTAATACCATGATCACACTCAGCAAATTAAGATTGACACAATAATATCCCACAAGATAAAGTGCATGTTCAGATTTTCCCATCGTCCCCAAATGCCTTTCATGGCTTTAAATTTTATTTATTTTTTTTGAGACAGAGTTTTGCTCTTGTTGCCCAGGCTGGAGTACAATGGCGAGATCTTGGCTCACCACAACCTCCGCCTCTCGGGTTCAAGCAGTTCTCCTGCCTCAGCCTCCCAAGTAGCTGGGATTATAGGCGTGCACTACCACGCCTGGCTAATTTTTGTCTTTTTAGTAGAGGTGGGGTTTCACCATGTTGGCCAGGCTGGTCTCGAACTCCCAATCTCAGATGATCCACCTGTCTTGGCCTCCCAAAGTGCTGGAATTAAAAGACGTGAGCCACTGAGTCCAGCATGGATTCTTTTCTTTAGCTGGTGTGTCATGATCCATTACCTTCGTGATTCTCTTGCTGCTTAAATTGTCCCATATTTGGCCAGTGGGAGCCCTTTCCAGCCGGCCACTGTATTCTTGTACTGTGTCACCATCATTCTTGGAGGACTTGCTACTTGGTGCCAGTAGATTTTCCAGGCTCACCTTGTACTTCTCTTGCTCTAAGCTTGGAAGTAGCCATCTCTCTGAGGGGCCCTGGTTCTTTTCTTTTCTTT
>NW_012101476.1:7842441-7843280 GCF_000951045.1 Mandrillus leucophaeus
AAGCCACTATTTAAAGAGAGTAATTAGAGGTGAACAGTGGAGGCCAGGAATCAGGAACCTGTTCAAGAGCAGCAGCGGCAGAAATGGAGAGCAGCAGTGAGACTGCACAGAGCTTAGTGGGACACGAGATCTGTAGAATGAAATTTCTTCCTGAGATCAGCTCAGACTCATCCAAAAGGCCTGCTCCTTATCATTCTGTCTTGGGGGACGAGGAAAAGAACCAAGAGCAATGTGGGAAAGACGAGTCCTGGGGCGTAGCAGTCAGGGCTGACGAGGGTTACAGTTGAGGACCAGTGAGCCCAACTTCAGCCAAAGGCAGCACTTTTTCTTCAGTTGGTGCCAGGAGGAGCTCAGTGACTGCACAGTTCTCAAGCTTCATTTAGAGAGTTTTGAATAATGATAATAAAGTTTCTGAAAGCTTCAACTATTCCATATTAAAGCACACAGAAAAACAGTTTCCTAAAGGGCACATAGACAACAGTTGTAATGATGGAAACTCAATCCTAGAATATTAACAGACCTAGCCCTTTACGTACTGTGTACGTGTTTTCTGAAAATAGGATAGCCAGGAGCAGTGGTCCCCACCTGTAATCCCAGCACTTCACGAGGCCAAGGCAGGCAGATCACTTGAGGCCAGGAGCTCGAGACCAGCCTGGGCAACATGGCAAAACCCTGTCTCTACTAAAAATATAAAAATCAGCCAGGCACGGTGTAGTCCCAGTTACTTGGGAGGCTGAGGTGGGAGGATGGCTTGAGCCCAGGAGGCAGAGCTTGCAGTGAGCCAAGATCCTGCCATTGCACTCCAGCCTAGGCGATAGAGCCAGACCCCATCTCAAAAA
>NW_012101476.1:7843330-7845415 GCF_000951045.1 Mandrillus leucophaeus
TGGATGATATCTCAATGAAGCCACTATTTAAAGAGAGTAATTAGAGGTGAACAGTGGAGGCCAGGAATCAGGAACCTGTTCAAGAGCAGCAGCGGCAGAAATGGAGAGCAGCTGTGAGACTGCACAGAGCTTAGTGGGACACGAGATCTGTAGAATGAAATTTCTCCCTGAGATCAGAGCTCAGACTCATCCAAAAGGCCTGCTCCTTATCATTCTGTTTTGGGGGACGAGGAAAAGAACCAAGAGCAATATGGGAAAGGCGAGTACTGGGGCGTAGTGGTCAGGGCTGACGAGGGTTACAGTTGAGGACCAGTGAGCCCAACTTCAGCCAACGGCAGCACTTTTTCTTCAGTTGGTGCCAGGAGGAGCTCAGTGACTGCACAGTTCTCAAGCTTCATTTAGAGAGTTTTGAATAACGATGATAAAGTTTCTGAAAGCTTCAACTATTCCATATTAAAGCACACAGAAAAAGAGTTTCCTAAAGGGCACATTATAGACAACAGTTGTAATGATGGAAACTCAATCCTAGAATATTAAAATTAACAGACCTAGCCCTTTACGTACTGTGTACGTGTTTTCTGAAAATAGGATAGCCAGGAGCAGTGGCCCCCGCCTGTAATCCCAGCACTTCAGGAGGCCAAGGCAGGCAGATCACTTGAGGCCAGGAGCTCGAGACCAGCCTGGGCAACATGGCAAAACCCCGTCTCTACTAAAAATATAAAAATCAGCCAGGCATGGTGTAGTCCCAGTTACTTGGGAGGCTGAGGTGGGAGGATGGCTTGAGCCCAGGAGGCGGAGCTCACAGTGAGCCAAGATCCTGCCACTGCACTCCAGCCTAGGCGATAGAGCCAGACCCCATCTCAAAAAAAAAAAAAAAAAAAAGATAGCAGTTTGAATTATGTAATAAACCTTACCAGTGGACATTTATCACTGTAATTGCAGTTATGCTACTTAGCAAAAGGGGAGGACAGAAGTTGGGGGAAAATTTCAAGCTTACTCTGATTTCCTTCCTACATGTCTAAACCACACAGCATTTCCAGATTTATCTTGCCTTTCTCGTTCTCTGTATTAGCAGTTTTCAGAATGTGCTTTCGAACAGATTTTGGACTTTGCTTTTTCTGCTTCCTTGGCCTGAAATGCCTTCCCTCCCCACCAGTTAGCTCTAGTAAATTTAATTTCTACTGTTGGTCACTGGTCCTTGAGGACTGTCTAGACCTCCCTTCCTCCAGGCTGGATGGCCTTCTCATGCCCCTTCAGTGTCTCTTCTGTGGCTCACCAGTTGTAACTTACCGCATTCTGTCATTTGCTTGTGTTCCTTCCAGACTGTAAGTTCCTGCAAGGAAGTGTTTTGTTATCACTGTATCTTCAGAGAGTCAGAGTGCCAGTACACAGAAGAGCACCACTAAATGCTACATGGAGCTGACGATTACTTTTACATAGAGCAGACATTTAACCAAGAATATAGCACTTATTCCCTGTTAGATTCTCAGTATTTTAAAATATTAGCTCATTTAATCCTAACGACCTTTTAATCTCCATCTTATAAATGATAAATCTTAAAGATTAAGTAACTTGCCCAAGGTCACTGCTGGTAAGGGCTGAGCTAGTAGTATTCCAGTTCAGGCACAGATTATTCTTACTTATATTGACTGATTTCAAATTCCTGCTTTTCCTCCTTCCATGGTGTCTATGACACTCAATTCACCCTCACAGATGTGTTCTGCTGTCCTGGAAACTGGAGGTGGGCCAAGCCAAGCTTAGAAGCAAAATACACAACAGGCTGGGCACGGTGGCTCACACCTGTCATTCCAGCACTTTGCGGGGCTAAGGAGGATCACTTGAGCCCAGGAGTTCAAGACCAGCCTGGGCGAAATGGCGTGTGTACACACACACACACACAAGCCCCCAGAGGCATGTGGTTCATTGCTAATGTTCCCCAAAAGGTATCTGGTACTGGTTCACACTACACCTCCATCTGATTCCTCAGTTGTGAGCTGTTTCTTTCTCCTAGCCTCAGCCACCAACCCCTTCAGAAGTGGCTCCTGAAAACTTTGAGGGGAGTTAGAAAATGACCTTGAAGCTCTG
>NW_012101476.1:7845465-7859538 GCF_000951045.1 Mandrillus leucophaeus
TTCCTTCCTACATGTCTAAACCACACAGCATTTCCAGATTTATCTTGCCTTTCTCGTTCTCTGTATTAGCAGTTTTCAGAATGTGCTTTCGAACAGATTTTGGACTTTGCTTTTTCTGCTTCCTTGGCCTGAAATGCCTTCCCTCCCCACCAGTTAGCTCTAGTAAATTTAATTTCTACTGTTGGTCACTGGTCCTTGAGGACTGTCTAGACCTCCCTTCCTCCAGGCTGGATGGCCTTCTCATGCCCCTTCAGTGTCTCTTCTGTGGCTCACCAGTTGTAACTTACCGCATTCTGTCATTTGCTTGTGTTCCTTCCAGACTGTAAGTTCCTGCAAGGAAGTGTTTTGTTATCACTGTATCTTCAGAGAGTCAGAGTGCCAGTACACAGAAGAGCACCACTAAATGCTACATGGAGCTGACGATTACTTTTACATAGAGCAGACATTTAACCAAGAATATAGCACTTATTCCCTGTTAGATTCTCAGTATTTTAAAATATTAGCTCATTTAATCCTAACGACCTTTTAATCTCCATCTTATAAATGATAAATCTTAAAGATTAAGTAACTTGCCCAAGGTCACTGCTGGTAAGGGCTGAGCTAGTAGTATTCCAGTTCAGGCACAGATTATTCTTACTTATATTGACTGATTTCAAATTCCTGCTTTTCCTCCTTCCATGGTGTCTATGACACTCAATTCACCCTCACAGATGTGTTCTGCTGTCCTGGAAACTGGAGGTGGGCCAAGCCAAGCTTAGAAGCAAAATACACAACAGGCTGGGCACGGTGGCTCACACCTGTCATTCCAGCACTTTGCGGGGCTAAGGAGGATCACTTGAGCCCAGGAGTTCAAGACCAGCCTGGGCGAAATGGCGTGTGTACACACACACACACACAAGCCCCCAGAGGCATGTGGTTCATTGCTAATGTTCCCCAAAAGGTATCTGGTACTGGTTCACACTACACCTCCATCTGATTCCTCAGTTGTGAGCTGTTTCTTTCTCCTAGCCTCAGCCACCAACCCCTTCAGAAGTGGCTCCTGAAAACTTTGAGGGGAGTTAGAAAATGACCTTGAAGCTCTGATCAGTTCACTAACTCTTTCTATTCATTACTATGAAGGTAGTTGTAAATATTTAAAGAATCCATTCTAAATACATGCATTCATTTGTTTTTAAAAGTCAAGAAGAGCTTAATAATGGGTTTTACATTGTTTATAATTTTATGTATTTTGGAATTTATGTATTACTTTTGTAATAAAAAAAAAACTTAAGTTTTCGATTTTAAACAAATAGAGAAAAGCCTGAAATTTTGGCATGGCCAAAACTTCCAGTGTGGAATCAACGCAGGCATCTAATCTTAATTGTGATCTAAATGTGAATATCGTACTTTTCTCAGTGTTTGGAAAAGATGTTTTAAATAATTTATTTAGAGTCAGTATATGCTTGGAATTTTGTATCCAGAATTCCAAGCAAATGCGTCCAGTGGCATTTTTTTTTTTGGAACAGAGTCTTGCTCTGTTGCCTAGGCTAGAGTGCAGTGGCACAATCTCTGCTCACTACAACCCCTGCCTCCCAGGTTTAAGCAATTCTGCCTCAGCCTCCTGAGTAGCTGGGATTACAGGTGCATGCCATTTTTGTATTTGTTTGTTTGTTTGTTTGTTTTTAGAAGAAACGGGGTTTCACCATGTTGGCCAGGCTAGTCTCAAATTCCTGACCTCAAGTGATCCACCTTGAGTCTCGGTCTCCCAAAGTGCTGGGATTACAGGCATGAGCCACCGCGCCCCGCCTTGTTGACTGTTCTTTAAGGCTGTAATAAGGAATAGAACCGGGCTGAGGTTGTGGCTGCAGTGCTTTCCCTCTACCTTGTCCCCATAGAGGCTAGACATTTTAAGGTCAGTGGAGCACCATCAAATCAAAAGAACCTCTTAAATTATCTTCTACTAAAAAATTTTAATAGTAGCATGTTAATATTTTTAAATGTTTTAGTATCATCTCATTTCGAAAACTATATCTAATGTTCTTATATATAAGAAAAACAATGATTTTATTTTAAGTTGTTTATTGTAAGATAATTTACAAATATCTTGCTGTCTTCAGTAATTCAAATAATGGAGGAACAGTTTCTTCGGACAAAGACAGCAGTATGCTAAAAACAAAATCAACTGGCTGAATTTTCCTTCTTTACCTGAAAAACAAAGTACAGAACAAGTAAAAAAATCAAACAGCATTTTTTGGGAAAATAATGATGTCAAGAGATAATATTAATATCTATTTAAGTGGGGTACAGAGAACTGAATTTACACAATAAAGTGTTACTCTATACCAGTGATTCTCACATTTTGGTCTGGGGAACCTTTCATGGGGTTCATGAGGGTAAAACTATGTCTATAATAATGTTATTTTGCCTGTTTCATTCTCATTCTCGAGTATACAGTAGCGTTTCCCAGAGGCCACATGATCCATGACATCACAACAAAATGAATAGAGAGAGATGAAAATCTAGCTGGCTTCTGCGAAATCAATCAGACATTACGGGGTCCTGAGACCATAAAGTGTGACAACCACCACTCTTCACCACCTATATATAATGTCTCAAAATAATGTTAATTCTCTATCCTCAAAGTTTATTTCCTTATATCTACATTTTCTATGATCTACACACTCACTACAGAAAAAGTCCACTAGCGTTGCCCAGGTGCTCCCGTGAGTTGGCTGCTACTATAAAGTGGCCCATTCATCTAAATCTCTCAGAGGACACTTCTAGGATTACTAAATTAGCTTCACTCATATCTGAATAGGTTTCTTTTCTGAGCAGACATGGGAAGAATGTGTGAACTTTACCTCTTGTCTGAGGATGGAGCTTGATTTTCATTAATCCCTGGTTATTGTATTAGAAGAAAAAGAAACACAAAACAAGCAGGTTAAGAAGCAATCCATGCTGGTTAATCACATATGCTTTCCCATGAAATAAAGTCAGTTTTTAAACTTGATGCCTTGAGTATATCATGCAAAAATACTTACCACAAGATTATTTTAAAACAGACTCAATGACTGTTATAAAAAGTCATAGATTTCAATCCAGGTTAGAAGCAATAAAAATATGCTCATGCAAGTAGGCAAGACTATGAACATACTAATTTAAATTACAATTTTTCTATAAATTAACACAATATATTTAGAGTTTTTTTGGTGTTGTTGAGATGGAGTCTGGTTCTGTTGCCCAGGCTGGAGTGCAGTGGTGTGATCTCAGCTCACGGCAACCTCCTCCCGGGTTCAAGTGATTCTCCCTAATAATTTCATCTATTTCCACACTATAGATACTTTTTTCTTATAACTCTTTAAAAATGTAGAAACCACTCTTGGCTCCAGGCCACAGTTTAGTAACCTCTGTTCTGCTGTGATTTCTTATTTAGTGTCTGTCTTTACTGTTAAAACAAATATTGTTACCACTATATTCTCAGTGTCTAGCACAGGGCCTGACACTTAAGGGGCACTCAAATAATTACCTTTTTGAACTCAGGAGAGAAATGACAAGGATCTGCATTAAATGCGCATAAAGAAGGGGAAAGATTCAAGAGACAGAAGGTGAAACTTAGCATGGTAACTGATTAGTAGGAGGTAAGAAGGAACGAGTCAAAAAGAACTTACCACCATTTTTATCTAATCACAATTACTTGTATGTTTCTTACCCTATTAGACTATAAGTGCCTTAAAAGAGAGAATCACATCCTTAACACTGTGTCTAGCACTGTACTGTGCACATAGTGGGTATTCAACTTAATAACTTTTTGAAATTCCCATTGTCTTAACCTTTTTTTCATAAACATTAAAGTTTTTCAACAACTAAGAAATTTTCTTGAGGAAAGCAGTATATAGTTGGCCCTCAGTATCCATGGATTCAACCAAAGCTGATGAAAATATTTGGAAAAAAGACAAAAATAACGATAAAATAATAAAAATAAAAACCAATACAACAACAATTTACATAGCATTATAACTAGAGATGATTAAAAGTATATGAGAGGATGTGCATTTGTTATATGCACTACTGTGCTATTTTATATCAGGGACTTGAGCATCTTCAGATTTTGGTATCCTGGGGGAGGTGAGAGGGAGTTCTGGAACCAATCACTTGCAGATACTGAGGGATGGCTATACTATCTTTTGGTACTGACATAGAAAACATAATGATTAAAAAATTCCTGGACCTTCCCAACATGCAATGGTTTATAGATTTATGTAAAACCAAATCTGAAACTAGCCCTGTAACTCAGAAAGCTTACAATTGTTTAAATTCCAAAAAAAGATTTCATAAATAATACGGAATTATCCACATCCCATTCCTAATGCTTTAGAAAAGTGAAAACTAAGCCCGAGTGTTTCCAGCTGAAACAATAAAAATAAACCAAAGAGATCCCATTTTTACCACATCTTCATAGCGTAAGAGTTAGGATGCAAGATTCAGCAATGAGTCATTTCAACTTCAAAAGACAAAAACAAAAACTTTTAAGCATCCAAACAAGCAGACACAGCAAGAGGAAAAAAAAAATTCTCTGAAGGCAACAATCTACAATTACTTACAGAGCCGCAGCACCAGAGATAATTTCAATCAATTCTTTTGTGATGACAGCTTGGCGGGTACGGTTGAATGTCAATGTCAATTTGTCAATCATCTCAGCTACAAACAAAACAAAAAGATTGCACAAAAAAACTGAAACTAGAGAAGAATAACTTGTTAACTAACTTTTGTTGCTTAATTTAAAAATAAGAGATTTTTGGATAACAAAATTGGCCTCTCAAAAAATGTTATGAAGATATTTTTACATCTTCCACAGGATACCTTTTCACAGTACTTGCAAATCAACTACCTATCAAGATATACTTTCCTACAGGTAGAGGAATATTAAGTTAATGTTGTTGATGCTACTCTCGGCAATGGACTCCTCTCAGCTGAGATTCACTGTGTGCTCACAAGCATTCCTGCTGGCACCATCCTTATTGTGTACTTACAAGCATTCTTGCTGGCATTGTCCATGGCTGTCATCCTGGCACTCTGCTCACTAGTGCTGGACTCCTTCAGAGAGTAGTAGATGATGTTGGCCAGATTGTATTCTTGGTAATTTTGTAGCACATCAGCATCAATATCATCGTAGATACTCATGCTCTCTGTTAAAACAAGTGATCAGTTTCTTTGAAATTACACAGAATACTAACTCATCAAAAACAGCTTTTCAGTGTAAAACTCCTTTATAATTACAGAGCAGAAATTAATGTAAGATAAGGTAAATGAATCTGTTCTAATAATTTCATCTATTTCCACACTATAGATAGCATATTTTTAGCAAAATATAATGTGTAAATAAAGCATTCGATATTCTACTCCATATAACTTTAGAAAAATTAAGTCAACATTTGAAATAACTGTACTACATTTCATGATTATGAGGCCCTCTGGACAGCATTAGCATGTGCCTGTTACAAAGCCAGCAAGCACTCAATGCTTTTTTCCAATTAAAAAAAAAAAAAAAAAGAATGAATTGAAACCAATATAGTGTAATACAGGTTGAGCATCCCAAATACCAAAGTCCAAAATCTGAAGTGCTCCAAAATCTGAAACATTTTGAGCACTGACATGATGCCACAAGTGGAAAATCCCACACCTGACCTTGTGTGATGGGGTGCATTCAAAACTTTGTTTCATGCAGAAAATTATTTAAAACATTGCATAAAACTGCCTTCAGGCTATGTGTATAAGGTATACAGACTCGGGTCCCACCCCCAAGATACTGCATTATAAATATGAAAATATTCTGAAATACCAAACATTTCTGGTCCTAAGCATTTACACAAGGGATACTCAACCTGTGCAATAATTCCAACTTAGTCATTTGATTACTGAAGAAATCTGAATGTATCAATCTGGAAAATGAGAGCGGGAAAACCTTTCTAAGCACATGAAAGAGGGGGAGAACTAGAAACTGATATGAATTGTAGTTTTAATGTTGTAGCAATTTAGTAGTACATTTCAAAATTCATTCATTGGGGTCAAGTGGTGAAACAGTACTGTATTTCATCAAACTGAAAATGGTACTGGTTGTAACACCTACTTTATTTCTCATTAAGAGAGAAAAAAATGTACTCTATTACAAATGATACTCCATTGGCTGGTAGAGCCATCTCAATTTCAGAAACATTAACATGTAAAGTACATACTTGCAAATAAATGAAGTATTAGAAAATAGATGAAAATAGATGGTATATACAAGGGGAAAAAGCCTTAGGAAACTAAAATCAGTTCTAGAATATTATTCCAGGATGCTTCAATGATCAATGACGACTTTCTTCCAGCAATAAAACAAGAGAATTGGGTCGGTCAGTGTAAATTAGTTGTGAACACTGTTCAACTCTCTATTCTAGAGCTTCTGTTGTATTGTAGTCAGAGGTCCCAAACATGAATTGCAAAGCCAGTTTCTAGCTACGCTCTTCAATCCTTGAGGACAAAAAATCTAATGATGAACCTTAATAGATACCAATTTGTTCAATTAATGACAGAATAGAGCAGGAATTGTCGAACAATGACTGAATTAAGTATCATGGAAGTCAAGAGATGGCACTTCAACAGCCCCAGATCGGCAGGGCACAGTGGCTCACACCTGTCATCCCAGCATTTTGGGAGGCTAAGGCAGGTGGATCACTTGAGGGCAGGAGTTCAAGACCAGCCTGGCCAACATGGTGAAACCCTAACTCTACTAAAAATACAAAAATTAGCCAGGTGTGGTGGCGGCCACCTATAATCCCAGCTACTTGGGAGGCTGAGGCAGGACAATTGCTTGAACCCGAGAGGCGGAGGTTTCAGTGAGCCAAGATCATGCCATTGCACTTCAGCCTGGGTGACACAGTGAGACTCTGTCAAAAAAAAAAAAAAAAAGCCCCAAATCATTTGCTATAGCGCTATTGCTACCACTACACATCTTGACACTGTCTGCCTTAGTGGACAAATCTCTTCATTCTACATGCCAAAAAATATATGTAGTAGAAAAACTACTCACCAGCACTTGCAACAGTATTAAGGGAAAAGATGGGCTTTTCTTCTGTCTTATAGGAGATGACAGACCTAGAATTGACAAAAGCAAATGTAAATCTCAAAGTAATTTTTAAACTGTTATTTCAAAATATGAACAAAAACATGAACATAAAAAAAGCTTTGATTTCTAAATCTTTCTTGCCTGAATCGATTAAAGATGATGGAGCCTTCATCAAATTCATATCCAGAATTTAGTAATTCAAGGGCAATGACTGACGCATCTCCAAAAGTGGGGGGCTTTCTTCCCACTTCTTTGAATGCCACCAGAAACTGGTCAGAATGAGTCCTATGAGAAAAGCAAGAGCTCACATAGCTAGTTTAACAACACTTCTGAAAGAGCACAGGGGACGGGCAGGAGAAAACATCGTCACCATGGATCAGGTCTTTTGGGGTGTGGGTGCTGGTGATTTCCTGAGTTGTTCCACACACTATCATAATTCCTTTCCCTCAGCACCTGCAAAGAACTAAGAACTAAAAATGAGGTCTGTCTTGTTTTATATTCGTTTTGCCTTTATTCCTCTCCTTCTAATCCTAATGAACTATTGCTAACATTTCCAGGCTGGAACAGCTCCTCAGATGCCTCATTTGGCTGAATGCTGATAGCTTTTGATATTCACATGGCACTCAACTTATGATCCAGATGAAGAAGCAAAGGTAGAAAACAGGGGAAGGAAAACAGAAATGTTCCAATATATTCTGGAAAAAAAAAAAAGGAAACGAACACCTCCCTGTGAGTATACCAAAAAAGGCCCCGAAGAATATACCTTGTTTACTTAAACTATCGACGAAGGATTTCAGAGTTTGTCAAAACTTCTGCGAGAAGATTTATTCATGCTTGCACCTTTATGAAAATAAACAATATATATTTAAATTACCTATAAAGTATGCCTCTGATTTTGTCACCAATTCCAACAAGCATAACTTCTTTCCCAGCTGCTGTTAGCGTAGCAACCTCACTTTTCATCTGTTTAGCAATGGAGGAATGAATAGCACCACACAGTCCTCGATCTGAGGACACACCAATAAGGAGGTGTTTCTTCTTGTCTTCAGGAACCTTGATATCAGCTTTTTCATACAAAGCTTAAAAACAAACAAAAGCAGTAAGTTTTATATGCAGTTTACACTAAATACAGTAAATATCCAATTTACAAAGCAGTTGGTTATTTTCAAAATATGCATTTACATTTAGCTGGCAACTGCCTAGTATAAGCAAGTGTTCTTAGGACAGCTATAAGTTGAGGCCGGGAGCGCTGGCTCACGCCTGTAATCCCAGCACTTTGGGAGGCCGAAGTGAGTGGATCACCTGAGGTCAGGAGTTTGAGACCAGCCTGGCCAACATAGTGAAACCCCATTTCTATTAAAAATACAAAAATTAGCCAGGTGTGGTGGCGGGGCTGTTAATCCTAGCTACTGGGGAGGCTGAGGCAGGAGAATCGCTTGAGCGTGGGAGGTGGAGGTTGTAGTGAGCTGAGATTGTGCCATTGCACGCTAGTCTGGGCAACAGAGTAAGACTCCATCTCAAAAAAAACAAAAAACAAAACAAACAAAAAACAACACACACACACACACACACACAAACAAAGGACAGCTGTAAGCTGAGATTATTGAAGATTTGGTAGATAAATAGGGGGTTCACTGCATGATTTTCTTTACTACCAAATTTGCATAAATCTTCCTTAAGTTAAAAATTCTTTTAGATACCCTCAATTCCGGATAAGATAGCATGATCATAAAAAAGGTAAGAGAAAGAATGTAATTACAAGTTAAAACAGAAACTTCTTTCCCATTTCCAGCTCTTTACAATTTTATTTCCAAGATAAATTCATAATCAAATAAGTATAAAAGCATTTAAAAACACAATATAAATTCTTTTTAAACTGCCGTATCTCTTTTCCATTAAGAAGACTAATTAAGGATGGATTACATAAATTTCTGAAGGAAAAATGTCTTCATGCTTTTGAAAAGATAAGAATGGTGATTAAGTATCTTGAAAATGAAGGTTCTCAGCTGCTTTTCCTGCTTCACCATCATTCGGATTCGTCTCACACCACCATCAAGAGTCATATCCATGACCACCCAGTCAGCTCTCCACTGCAATGCCCCTACCTGCCCCCACTGCAGTCCTAAAATGCCACACTACAAGGTCATAGGATGAAATTAAGCCCTTGCACCTAATGCATGGTTCCAAGTTCTTCTGATGGTATACTTAGTAACCGGGAAAATTTCAGAATATTTTAAAAGTTAACATGGTCACGTATAATGGTTAACAAATACACAAGCTCTGACACCAAACCACATAGGTCCAGAGGCTCTTCATCCTTTTATATGTGATCTTAGGCAAGTTACTTAACTTCCATGTGCTTCAGTTTTTCTCACTGGAAAGCAGGGATTCTAACAGTTCCTACCTGCATGGGTTGTTATCGTTATGTGTCAGGTGGATATAGATGAAAAATAAGTACATGTCAAGTACTCGAATAGGCTTGACATCACTGTAAGCTCTAGATACAGGTCATCAGTAGTCTTCTTTGTGTTAAACAGTTCTTCCTAATTTGTGAATTACACTCTTCCCTTACCCAAAGATCCCAATCCATATATTCGAGCTGGTTTCAGCTCTCTCTCAGCTCGGGCATATTTTGCTGCTGCTACCATTTTCATAGACTTGGTAATTTTCTGGATGTTTTTGATGGACTTTAGTCTCCTGGTAACTGAAAAATAGAAGTACTGTGTTAAGACAAAGGAATTACCGTCTAACTTCATTGTGAATTTATTGAAATATCTGTCTAAGTCCAAGGCAGAATAATGAGCACTTAGATAAACAATAAACAGCATGATGCTAAACCAGTCTTAATAGTACTAATAAAAGGAAGGCAAGACTAGCTACTACTTAGGACAAGCAAATGGCAACATAAGACAATAATATACATTTAAAACATTAAATGGTATTGAAAATTGCCTTAACCACATATTCCGTAACATTATTTATATATAATTCCATAACATTATTTACCCCTCCCCACACGTACACCCACCCACACCCACACTGGTATAGTTTTTTCTAGTTACGTCACAATCATTCTACAGACAACAGAACACAGCTTTCTCATGTGTCCTTTCTTACTGGTCTTTTCAGAACAAGTCCAGCATCCCAAACATACAATGGAAATCCATTTGGTCAGTTTTGATCAAATATACAATGGGCTAAAGCAGTGTATTTTTGACAGTATTTGTATTTGTCAAAATTTAGTTTTTCTTAATTCACATATTGAAACAAACAACATACTTACTATCTTTCAAAGTTGCCATATTTCGAACTTGAATCCTGAGGATAAAAGTTTTAAAATTATTTCAGTTTTTTGAAAAATAGTTCCGTTACACAAGAACAACTTTCAGAGTTAATACATTTATTTAAAGAATATCCCATAAAGAAGCAATCTATCAAATACAGGACTCAGAATGTATATGAATAGACATATATTTAAATTCCTTAGTAGTGGCGCGAATCCCTGTATTGAAGGCCTCCTTTCATTTGGCCTGTCTCTAACACCACCTTCCCTGAAGTCAACATGCTCTATTGACTCCCACATGTTCTACTCCCACCTCCATATCTTTGCTTATGTTGTTTCCGTAACAGAAAAGCCCCTCCCCTTGTTAAGCTGCCCAGCTATACTTCAAGTCAAGGCCAGCCACTCTAAAAACTTCCTGAGTTCACAGCAACCTCTTCCAGCAACACTTAGAGTCAATGATGCAGTCGAACATGACTACACGTGTAAAAGTAGTTTATATCAACTGATTCTTTTTCAATTCAGCTCAATAAACATCTGCCAAGCTGCTCTACATTCCAGGCACTGGTAAACACGACATGGTCTCTGACATATTATTACCTCATAAACAAGGTTCATGAAAAATTGCATTTACATAAAATTTAATATTTTTTCAAGTCTTTAAAATTGAAATGCTAATGTGCAGAAGTCAAAATGATTAGACTTAAATGAAACGTTGGTGAAAGATGAATATGAGAGAATTCCTGCCCTAATAGGAGAAGACATGCTAAAAAATATGAAATTATCCTCCTGCCTTCAAATCCATACAAAGTGCCTGTGTTTTCAGGCAAAGCTACACTGGAGAATTGAGCAACAAGTAAATGTGTTCACAAAGGAGGGACCTAAGGAGGGGATTCTCAGGAACGGGATGTCATTTTAAGAGGATTCATGTTCAGGGAAGAGTGAGAAATGGAGAAGGGGAAGCTGGAGACATGAGCTGGGTTTGTTACTTTAAATAATTAATATTTTTAAATATTAAAAAAAGCAAATCAGTTTAAATCTTATTTGTAGGTTAGTACGGAAATGAATGTTTATAAGCTCACAAATCAGTTTAGTATTTCAGCAAAGTATCTCAGATGGCAGTGACAAGCGTAAAATGAGGTTGGAGTTTTGATGAACATTGAAAACATGGGGACATAGGCTGCCGCAGCCTCACGAGAGACCTCAAGAACCTGGACAAAGATGCCAGCAAAGCAATAGGAGACTAGATTTGCGAGCATTTAACTTCTTCACATGTACATTCATAGTAGAAAGGAAAACAATAAGAATGATTTAAGGTTTCTCTAATTGAATGACCTCGGTGGACGGTGACTAATATCGCTCATGAGCATAGATTAGATGCAAAAATCCTCAACGGTGTATTAGCAAATCAAATCCAACAATGTATTAAAAATAATTATACACTGTCACTAAGTGGGATTGACTCCAGGTATGCAAAGCTGGTTTAATATTTAAAAATCAATACACCAACAGGTTACGTCAACAGGTTAAAGAAGAAAAAAGCATACAATCAATAGGTGCAGAAAAAGCATCCAACAAAATCTAACACCCATTCATGATAAAGTCTCTCAGCAAACTAGGAATAGAGAACTTCTTCAACCTGCTAAAAAACAAAATACAAAAACCTTGACTTAATGGGAGAGGCCAGGAGCTTTCCCCATAAGATTGGGAACAAGACAAGGAAATCCCCACTCATCACTCTTCTTCAGTATCATACTTGAAGTCTTAGCTAATGCAGTAAGACAAGAATATAAGAGGCATAGAGATTTGAAGGGAAGGAATAAAACTGTTTTTGTTCGTAGATGACATGATTATCTATGTAGAAAATCCCAAAGAATAAAAATAACCCCTCCTAGAGCCGATAAGCATTATGACAAGGTTGCAGGATATAAGGTTAGTGTACATAAAAAGCTAGTTGCATTCCTCTACAGCAGCCCTGAACTACTTGAGTATGAAGTTAAAAATGCCCGCACACAATTATATGGTTAAAATTATAAACTTCATGTTACATGTATTTTACAATTTTAAAAATCCACTAAAATCTCAACAGGTTACTTTGTGGATATCAATAAACTGATTTTCAAGGTTATACGGGATGGCCAAAGACCTAGAAAAGCCAAGCAATATTGTCAGGACTAACACTACCTGACTTCAAGACTTCCTCTAAAGTTACAGTAATAAAGAAGCAAAAACAATTAAAGGAAAAAAGGATATTGTAACAAACAAATGGTACTGGCACAACTGGACACTTATATGCAAAAATACTAATCTGTACAATGACCTCGCAAATTTCATAAAAATTAACTTAAAATTAATCACAGGCCTAAATATAAACTGTCAAACTGTAAAACTTCTAGAAGATACCACAGGAGACAATCCAGGTGCCTTGGGTTTGGCAATGAGTTTTTAAATACAACACCAAAAGCATCATCCATGACAGAAAAAATTAATTTGGACTTTATTGAAATTTAAAACTTCTGTCCTGTGAAAAATACTGTAAAGAGAATGAAAAGTCAATCCACAGGCTGGGAGAAAGTATTTCTAAAACTATCTCTGATAAAGGACTTGTAACCAAAACAAACAACTCTTAAAATGCAATAAGAGAAAAAACAACCCAAATTAAAAAATGGGCAAAAGATCTAGAGACTTCACCAAAGAAGATAAACAGATGGCAGGGCCGAGTGCAGTCGCTCATATAATCCCAGCACTTTGGGAGGCCGAGGCGGGTGGATCACGAGGTCAGGAGTTCCGAGACCAGCCTGACCAACATGGTGAAACCCCGTCTCTACTAAAAATACAAAAAATGAGCTGGGCGTGGTGGTACGCGCCTGTAATCCCAGCTACTTGGGAGGCTGAGGCAGGAGAATCACTTGAACCCGGGAAGCAGAGGTTGTGGTGAGCAGAGATGGAGCCAATGCATTCCAGCCTGGGCAACACAGCAAGACCCTGTACCCCCACACACAAAAAAAAAAAACAAAAAAAACCAGATGGTAAAAAGCACATATAATGCTCAGTATCACATCATTAGAACACTGCAAGTTAAAACAGTAAAATACCACTACACACCTGCAAGAATGGATAAAACCCAAAAAACTGACCACCAAACGATGATAAGGATGTGGAACAAAAGGAACTCTCACTGATTACTGGCAGGAAAGTAAAATAGTACACAGCCACTTGGGAAGATGTTCTGGCAGTTTTTTACAAAGCTAAACCTAGTCTTAACTCATGATTCAGCAATCAGTATTGACCCAACTGAGATGAAAAGTTACGTCCACATAAAATCTACACATGAGCATGTAAAGCAGCTTCATTCATGATGCCAAAAGTTGGAAGCAACCCAGATGTCCTTTGATACATGAATGAATGGATCTAACTCTGATACATCCATACAATGGGCCATTATTCACCAAAACCACGAAAGAGCTATTAAGTCATAAAAAGGCCTGGAGAAACCTTACGTGCATAGTGCTAAGGGAGAAAGGGCAGTCTGAAAAAGACCAAATCCTGTATGATTCTGGCTATACGACACGCCAGAAAAGGCGACGATCCAGCAATAGTTGAGAGAAGTGGTGGTCAGGGTTTGGGGGAGTAGAGGAGGGAATTTTTAGGGGAGTGAAGCTCTTCAGTATGATATTGTAATGGTGGACACATGTCATTAAACATTTGC
>NW_012101476.1:7860153-7872597 GCF_000951045.1 Mandrillus leucophaeus
GGTTTTAGGCAGACACTTTAATTGAACTGACACAAGTTTCTGGTCAGAGAATACCGTATGGAACAGATTTGAATTGCATACCATATTTGGACAAAGACAGAATGTTTTGGTTTCCTTAAGTACTCCAAGTTAGAGGTATGAAGAGGTAGCATCTTCTGTGATAATGCTATGCACTTGCCCTAATTTCATGTGTTTTAAAGCACTCTCATGTTTAGCTTTCATTTAATTCTGAAGATGTCTATGTTACTACTTTAATTTTTAGGTACAATTTGAGTAAGAACAGTGATGAGATAATTGAACTCTCTTTAGGGATAGCTTCCTTTACTAAATATACATTTTTTGCAAATGAAGAGAGAAAGCTCTGAATCATTGCACGTCCTGACATCCTCCGGAGACTAAGAAACACAGCGGAGGGAGAATCAAATGTACTGTGGATTACCACTATCTACCATGATCCCATAGCACTGTTACAACAGCTGATGAAGGCAGGGGAGGAGGGAGTCAGGAATGACACCCTTCCAAGAAACTACAATTTGAGAGATTTTTAAGGAGTGTATTAAGATATATAAAAACTTAAAAAGGAAGCAACATTGGCTAATTCTCAAGGAAAAGAAAATTATGAAGTACTTCTAATTCTGATATTAAATGTGTAAAAGTCCATCACCTGCCACCAGCAAAAACTGATTCCTTCACACTTCTCTAACCCACACTCCGGACTGCATCATCTTTTTTTTTTTTTTTTTTTTTTTGAGATAGAGTCTCTCTCTGTCACCAGGCTGGAGTGCAGTGGCACGATCTCAGCTCACTGCAACCTCCGCTTCCTGGGTTCAAGCGATTCTCCTGTCTCAGCCTCCCGAGTAGCTGGGATTTCAGGCACGTACCAACACGTCTGGCTAATTTTTGTGTTTTTAGTAGAGACAGGGTTTCACCATGTTGGCCACTATGGTCTCTATCTCTTGACCTCGTGATCCTCCCGCCTCGGCCTTTCAAAGTGCTGGGATTACAGGCGTGAGCCACTGCGCCTGTCCCGCGACTGCATCTTCTTTTCCTCTTTTGGCAAGTCCAAGCAATCTTTCTTACATTACATTTGATGTAGAAACTGTACTTAAACTCTTCATTTATGTAATGATATACAGCATTTGGATCCCTATCAGCATTTCTCCCACTGTCCTACATGCTTTGCAAATACTCTAATCCTCACACTAACCCACTGAATTGTGCACTTTTACTGCATATATTTGACAAATGAGGAACTGGTGGGACAGACACTAAGTAACCCGCACAAGGTCACAGAGCTGCTAAGTGGCAATCAGAATTCAATCCCTGCCATCTGAATGGAGCCCTTCAGGGCTGGCTACAGAGTCTCTCTTTGTATACAGTACTACACTCTGCTGCCTAACATTTTTTACATTTACTAGTAAATATCTGCCCTTATGGTCTCTGATGACAATTTGTCTTTTCTCTCCTGAAATGCCATCTCTTTTCGGTATATGTAGTTTATGACTACTGACACGTTATTATAGAACAGTTCCATTTTAGAGACTACTAAACTCTAAGACATAGAAATATGTTTTTCCCAGATTTGAAGACAGTAAAATCAGGGACTCTTTCTCTCCAAATTTTTATTTCCATTTTCTTAAATGCTACTTTAAAAAAAAAAGGTTTAATTTTCAAAAAGGGTATTTTGCCGATATCCTAACAACTATTAAAATAACCACTGTGAATTTAAGTAAGACTAATGTTTAATTTATGTTAGTATGGTAACCTCTCTGAAAACGAAAACTAAAACAATAACAAACTGTACTTTAAAAAACTTCCAGTAATCAAGACAGAAGCGTGGAAATATGCCTCTTCATGGTTCGTTAAGGCAAAGGTATTTTTTTCCCCTTCCAAATTAATTCTGTGGAGTGGTTTTAATTTCTGAATTCAAAAGGCAGTTATAATTAATGGGAAGAGAAATGGCAGAAGAGGCAGGAAAGACATTAAGCACCAGGAGTGAAGGAATAAGTGAAAAGAAGAGGACAGAATATGCTTTCATAGTGGAACACTGTTGATTGATGACTTAAAACCAATATTCCAAAGGGATTAAGGTCAGGATTAGGACCTTTATATGCTGATTGAGGTTCCGATTTCAGCTCCTAACAGTGGTTGACTCCAACTGAGAGCGCTTATTTAAAACGATCCTTTACTAAAAGAGCTTCAAATTATCTTACGAGTGCTTTTAAAAAAGATATTTCTAAATTTTTTTGTAAAATATTCTGTCTTTGCTTAAGAAACTCTTCCCATTTTTTTAAAGATCAACTTAGAAACTAAACTAAGGTTCTAAAAATACTGACAGATAACATTAATGCATGCCAAGAAGGTAAGGACAGGAGAGCTGATGTTCGCAGAGCACCACTGCATGCCAGGCACTGTTCCAGGAAGCTGACGGAGACCTTATCTATTTGTTCACCATCACATTTTGGCACCTTCCAAGTACCACCGGGTGCAGTGCAAGCACTCAGCTAACGTCTGCTGAGTGGTTAGTTAACAAGTGGGGCAATCTGTACAACTCAGAATTCAACTACAGTGACCTTTTAATTCCCATGAATTTATTTTTCCGTATTAGAGAAAAAAAATCTGACTTCTAAGGCCAAGCTACCAAAAATTCTATGTGGCTAATTCACATCAGATTTCATTCTGAAAATCTCGTATATTACTATCAGTTATTTGCTTAATGCAAAACGTATTTTTTCAATTAATGTTTTATGGATCCTTCATATAAATTAGGATACAAAAAAACCGTGGCGCCTTAAAAATCCTCTATACTGTTAACAGCAGGGAATTGCTACCACACAGCCTATAATCCCCTTAGCAGCGTGCCTGAAATTCTTCCAGATTCTGTCAAGCTTCAAAACTCAACAGCACCACCCACAAACCAACTTTTACTTGCCCATTCCCAGGCCTTCTAATATGCATTCCCCCAGCCCAGGTCCCCCAACCTGGAACTAATGTTTAAAATTCTCGAGGCTCGTGGGACCATTTAGCTGCACCTCAGTTAACAAATACCACTTAAAGCCCACCGACCTCTTCCCCCTAGGACCTTGGGGCAATTTCATGACCTTGCAGGGTTACAGTTTCAGCAAGTGGTTTCAAGGCAGTGCTAGGTGTCCTTCCCTTCCCCGCCCTCAGACAGATCTGTACGGTCCCTTCTGCACCAAGACCACCCTCAGGGGCATCTAGGATGTTTGCCTTTGCTGTTCCAGCACCCAGCAAAGCGTCTGCAACACGGGAGGTGCTCGACGGCCGCGCTCTCTGACTCGATCGAATCTTAAAGGGTCACTGTGTCCAGCACTGGAGGGTTTCAAAGGGCGTCAAGGACAAAAAGCACAACTTAACATTTCCCCTGGGCTATCGCTCAGGCTCCCGACACCTCGCGGGCCCTGCGACTGGGGGCCTGGCTCGCAGTGGAAGCTCAGGAAGTGTGGATTAGCTGAGGGAACTCAAGACCGCCTAGACGTCAATTTGGACTCAGGCCGCAATCCCGAGGTCCCAGGTGGCCCTCCGGCCTCAGGGGACCGGGCGGGACCTTGCTCCGTCGGAGCCGGGCCCTGCGCACGCCTCGCCGGCCTCGGAGCCGCTTCCTGCAGCCCCCGCTACCCGGCGCTTCCGAGGGGCCAGGGGCCCAGTCAGGCCCTGCGACCCCAGATCTGGTCCTGCGCCCATCTCCTCCTCCCTGCCCCGTGCCCAAGCTCTTCCATCCCTTGCGGTCCTGCCGATCTTCCCGCAAGTTGCCATACCATTGAGGCTGCAAGGTCCAGGCCGACAGCCCAGCTACGCCCGCGCGAGAGAACATGGTAGCCCCAGCCCTACTGAAGGTCGGTCAGGCAGGCCTCAGCGCGCATGCGCAGAAGCCTCCTAGCGCGCCCCTCCCAGCTCGCTCTCTCCTTCAGTCTCGTTTCCTCGCGCTACGGTGAGGGGAGTCTCGCGAGCGTTGCAACCCAGTCTTCCCAGGCCCCACCTCTTTTCGCCTCTCAGCTGGGATTTGTCCCGCCCACCGCCGCCAGCCAAGTTCCGTTTCCGGCTTGCTGGGCACTAGGGTCCAGAAAGTGACCGCTGCCGTGGTCGCCATGGGGAAGTCGGATTTTCTTACTCCCAAGGCTATCGCCAACAGGATCAAGTCCAAGGGCCTGCAGAAGCTACGCTGGTATTGCCAGATGTGCCAGAAGCAGTGCCGGGACGAGGTGAGTGGGCCCGGAGTGGCCCCGTCTTCCCAGGAGGGCCCCTGGGAATCCAGGATCAGGTCCTGGACGCGGGACTGAGGGCGCGGGGCCGGGGCTCCTGGGATCCGGGTCGTGAGGCTTCTGAGGTCTGCACTGGGCGAGTCAACTACTCAGCGCACTAGAGCCGTCCCTCCCCGCAGCCCGCGGGGCCAGCGGGCAGCCTGTGTTCTGCGACCCCTCATTCCTCCCTAGTTCCGATCCCCACCATCAAAGAAACGACATCAGAAAAGGTTTTGCAGCCCTCACAGGGGCGGGGATACTGCAATACTAGATGCCCGGGCAATGCCAGTAACAGTCATCAGCTCTGACTTGACTTGGCTCTTAAGAGAAACAGGGTGGTTAGGATTCACACCTCTTTTGGGATCAGTTGAAAAAGGAGAGCTAAGCTCTTCCACACAACTCATCTAGCAAGCATTTATTGAGAACCTACACTGTACCGGGCACTGAATAATACTGTGGTTAAGATTATGGATTTATCTGGTTTATGGATATATCAGACTGTCAAAATTTAAAGTCAAGCTGGGCCACTTACCAACCATGTGGTCTTGGTCAAGTTATTTACTTATATTCTCCTTTACTTATCTCTAAAGAGGGAATAATAATTTCACCTACTTGTAGGATTGTCGTTGAGTTTTAAATGAGTGAAGTATATATAGAGTGGCTCAAGGAGTCTGGGCAGATCTTGAAAAGCCTTATATGCTGCACTATGGAATTTACGCTTTTCCCCATTAAAGAGGTGGTTGATGGAATGCTGTGCAGGCTAGCGATGTGATCATAATTTTCTCCGAGGATCGGACTGGATTGGGTAAGGGTGGAAGAACACTGAGGCAATTGGAATAATCTAATCCAGTGTTTCTACAAGTGAACGAAGAGATATTTTAGGTGGGACTCATACTGACTAACATTGATACAGTTATTCTCTTTAGTTCTGTTAATGAATACCTGTATATCCATTATCTAATGTCTTAGTCTGCTTGGACTGCCATATAAAGTGCAATAGATTGGGTGGTTCAAATGACAGAAATTTATTTCTCACAGTTTCGGGGGCTGGGAAGTTCAAGATCAAGGTGCTGGCATGGTCAGATTCTAGTGAGGGTCCTCTTCTTGGTTTGCAGAAACTGCCTCTATCCTCACAAAGCAGATAGAGCAAGCTCTAGTAGACACTTCTCTTCCTCTTTTTTTTTTTTTTTTTTTTTTTTTAAGATAGGGTCCCACCCTGTTCATCATGCAGGCTCTACCCTTGTGACCTCATCTAAACCCGGTCACCTCCAAAGGCCCACCTCCTAATGCCATCCCCTTGGGGGTTAGGGTTCAACATATGAACTTTGAGGGGGACACAAACATGCAGTCAGTAACACCCAGACTTAACACTTTAAGTAATCTTGCCATGTTTAATTTATAAAAAATATTTTAAAGTAAATTACCAATATCAAGATATTTCACCTCTAAATACTTAAATAGACATCTCTAAAATTTCAGGATTCTTTTCTATATAACCACAATATATGTAATCAACATAACAAAATTAATAGAAGTTCCTCTTTATCTAATACACATTCACACTTCCTCAGTTGTCCTCCAACTGCTTCTTGAAATCAAGATTCAATCAAAAGTCATGGACTGTTACAGATTTGGTTATTAGGACCCCCACCCCCCGAGTCTCCCTCATTATCAGCATCCTGCAACAGGCTGTTATATTTGTTACCGTGGATGAAACTACATTGACACATCAGTATCATCCAGAATCCATAGTTTACGTTAGGGTTCACTGTTGGTGTTTTATATCCTATGGGTTTTGACAAATGCATAATGATATGTATTCACCATTATAAAATCTCACAAAATAGTTTAACTGCCCAAAAAGTTATCTGTGCTCTGAGTTATTAGGACTTTTAGTTTTCTCCAAATTTAATTCTGTCTATATTCTGAATTTAGAATATAACCCATTTTCTCTCCACCCCTTTTTCTTTTTTTTTTTCCAGACAGAGACTTGCCTGTCTCACAGGCTGGAATGCAGTGATGCGATCTCACTCACTGCAGCCTCTGCCCCCCGGGTTCAAGTGATTCTCATGCCTCAGCCTCCCAAGTCAATGGGATTACAGTCACCTGGCACCACGCCTGGCTAATGTTTGTATTTTGGTAGAGGCAAGGTTTTGCCACGTTGGCCAGGCTGGTCTCAAACTCCTGTCCTCAGGTGATTCACCTGCCTCGGCCTCCCAAAGTGCTGGGATTACAGGCGTGAGCCACCGCGCCTAGCCTTCTTTTTCTTGACATTGACTTGTTGAAGAGAGGAGGCCAGGCTATTGTCCTGTAACATCCCATGTGTGTTGACTTGTTTCCTCTGATTGTCTTTTGCCTTCTAACTCGTAGTTTCTGTCAACTGGAAATTATATCTAAAAGCTTTGATTGGGTTAGGTTAAACATTTTGGGGAGAAAGAATACTTTGTAGGTGATCTTGATTGATTAATTTCAGGTTAAACACTTGCGGGGAGGAATATAGTTTTTTTTGTTTTTTGTTTTTTGTTTTGTTTTTGTTTTTGTTTTTGTTTTGAGACAAGGTCTCAATCGGTAGCCCAGGCTGGAGTACAGTGGCACGATCATGGCTCACTGCAACCTTGACCTTCCCAGCTCAAGCAATCCTTCTCCTGTCTCAGCCTCTCAAATAGCTGGGACCACAGGTACATGCCACCCATGCCTAATGAACTTTTTTATTTGTATTGACATAGGGTCTCACCATGTTGCCCAGGCTGGTCTCAAGCTCCTGAACGCAAGCAGCCCTCCTGCCTCGGCCTCCCAAAGTGCTGGGATTACAGGTTCAAGCCACCATGCCCAGCCTATAGTATTCGTTATAGGTGATCTTGTATATTTCATATAGCATCACATAAGGAAGCCAATAATGTTTGGTAGTACTTAAATTGAGTAAAGGTGACAGCTTGTAAATAATATTAGAAAGTAATATTTTCCCCCTTGTAAGAGCAAGTGAGTATTGGGGCAATGCTTAGAAATCCTGCCTATATATCTAGTTTCCCATTATCCTTTTACCTGTGTGTTTTAGCATCCTTGCCTGAGTCAGTTATTTTATTAGGAGTGTCAAAGAGGTTATTTTTCTAATTTTTTTTAACATTTATGATTGGCTGCCATGCTTTTGTACAAGTGAGCTTTTGCTCATCCACTAAGGCTATTTGGTTATCCTTAAACTTACTGTTTTCTTTTTGAGACAGGGTCTTACTCTTGGTCAGACTGGAGTACAGTGGCTCTATCACAGCTCACGGCATCCTCTAACTCCTGGGCTCAAGCAATCCTCCTGCCTCAGCCTCTCAAGTAGCTGGGACTATCGGCACATACCACCCATGCCTGGCTAATTTTTTAAAAATATTTTGTGGAGATGAAGGTCTCGTTGTGTTGCTCAGGTTGGTCTTGAACTCGGAGGCTCACACAATCCTCCTGCCTTGGCCTCCTAAAGTGCTGGGATTACAGGCATGAGCCACTGTGTCTGGCCATCCTTAAATGTTATACTGAGATGCAATTTTTATGGGGAAGGAGTAAAGGATTAATTCTTTTTTGTAATTATCAATTTTCAGAGTAAGGCCCCTGCGGTGTTTCTGTGTCTATTTGTCCTCAGATCTATTCATTGCCCGGAATTCCCTACCTAGGAGGTGGGCTGGGAGAGGGAGATAGGTGACCCCTACGGTTTCGCTTCCCCATCTTCTATCTCCTGATACTGGAAGACTGAAGAGAGTGAAGGTCAGAGCCAGTGTATCCCCCCCGTCTACTCCTGGGTTTCTAGGATTTCATAACTTTATTGTTTGTTCACTTTATTTTTTCTTAGTTTATAGAAAGTGATACTTTTTTTTTTTTATTTATGAGGCTGATACCAAGTTTCTTTTTAAAATAAATTTAAATAATAACTGTGATTCTTATAGGGCACAGATGAGGCAAAAATTGTAAGAAGTCCATGATCTAAAGATTAGGAAACTGTTTGAAGCAAAATCGAGTGTGGAAATCTGGACAGTGTCAGTGAGATTGAACAGAGGGACTGGATATGGGTTATTAAGAAGCTGAATAGACTTCCTATTAAATTGAAGGTAGAAAGAGAAGGGGCCGGGCGCGGTGGTTCACGCCTGTAATCCCAGCACTTTGGGAGGCCGAGGCGGGTGGATCACCTGAGGTCGGGAGTTCAAAACCAGCCTGACCAACATGGAGAAACCCCGTCTCTACTAAAAATACAAAAATTAGCCAGGCATGGTGACGCATGCCTGTAATCCCAGCTACTCGAGAGGCTGAGGCAGGAGAATCACTTGAACCCGGGAGGCAGAGGTTGTGGTGAGCTGAGATCGCGCCATTGCACTCCAGCCTGGGCAAAAAGAGCGAAACTCCGTCTCAAAAAAAAAAAAAAAAAAGGAAAGGAAGGAATCTAGGATGTTATCTGGTTTCCTGGCTTGGGTGATTATGCTTCAGTTAGAGATAGGGAATAGAAGAAAGGCACATTTTTCGTTTCTATTACTAGTGAAGAATGAGGTTCAAATATGAAGGAGAGGAGATACTAAGTCAAAACTTGCATGTTTTTTTCCAGTCATTTTAAGAAGGTACAGATGTTTAACAAGGTTAATATAATATGCAGCAATGTCTTTTGGATAATGAGCTGAAGTAGAGGAAAGTGAGCGAAAGTAGTTTCTGTGTTGGAAATTCACTAATGACCCATTTTACTCTTTTAAGCACTTGTCTGACACTTTGTGTAAAGTAGGTGCTCAATAAGAATTGGTTAACTTAAGTCTAAAAACTGGAATCTCTCTTCTGTTTCTGTGCCTGGTATGTTTCTTATTAATGTCTGTTTTCTACAGCAGTCTTTTGCTGTCTCTTTGATCGCAAGGATTATTCTTTGATTAGCAGAGTTGAAAGCTCAACTCCATAAAAAATTTTTTTCAAAACCTGATAGAGTAGTTACAGCTAGTGATTTGATTATTTTTTAATTTATCATCAAAGAGCAGACTTTTTGGGTTTTAACTAAATACTTCTATTTAGAGCCCATTTTGATGACCTAAATCAGAATTTATTACTTTTACATTTTTTATAGAATGGCTTTAAGTGTCATTGTATGTCCGAATCTCATCAGAGACAACTATTGCTGGCTTCAGAAAATCCTCAGCAGTTTATGGATTATTTTTCAGAGTAAGTAACTCAAAGAACTCTTTATCTTATAAGCTTTATTCAGTTGAACACTTAATAGATGGTTAATATTTTAAATATTGGAAGTTCTATTATTTCTTATATGTTAACATAACTGTATTCTCTCTATGCTTAGTTTTTATCTTCTCTTGAAAATTAATCATACTCTTAAGACTGTTACAAAATTATTTCTCACAACTTAGTTTTTCCTTTCTTCCACTTCAAATATACGAAGCTGTCTTTCATTCTAACACACTTGTGACAAAGAACATAGGTTCTGTGTTCAGACTTCCCAAACTCAAATCCTTCTCCATTTAAAAACTGTATGCCTTTGGATGACCTACTTATGTTTTCCTGTGGTTTATTCTCCTCATCTCTAAAATGGTGCTAAAAAGCCAGGCGAGGTGGCTCACACCTGTAATCCCAGCACTTTGGGAGGCCAAGGCGGATGGATCACAAGGTCAGGAGTTCAAGACCAGTGTGGCCAAGATGATGAAACCCCATCTCTACTAAAAATACAAAAATTAGCCTGACGTGGTGGTGGACGCCTGTAATCCCAGCTACTCAGGAGGCTGCGGAAGGAGAATTGCTTGAACCCGGGAGGCAGAGGTTGCAGTGAGCTGAGATTGCACCACTGCGCTCCAGCCTGGGCGACACAGCAAGGCTCCGTCTCAAAAAAAAAAAAAAAAAAAATTGGCACTAAAAATAGCAACCTCTTCTAAGTATTGCTGATCCTTCATAGAGTTTATATGAAGGTCAATGAATTAATATTTTATGAGTGCTTAGAAGAGTGCCTATGTTCAATTCAGATTAGCTGTTGTTACAATTACCATTGATAACCATCTTTTTGCTTGTTACCATCTCTTTCTTTCCAAACTTCTAGATATTTTGGTCCTAGGACCCCATTATACTTATAAAAAATATTGAAGACCTCAAGAACTTCTGTTTATGTGGGTTATATGTATCAACACATAGAAATCAAAACAAGTTTTTTTTAAAAAATTGGTTTATAAATTATTGAGACAGAGTTTCACTCTTATTGCCCAGGCTGGAGTGCAGTGGCATGATCTTGGCTCACTGCAACCTCTGCCTCCTGGGTTCAAGCGATTCTCCTGCCTCGGCCTCCCGAGTAGCTGCAGCTGGGATTACAGGCATGCGCCACCATGCCCGGCTAATTTTTTATATTTTTAAGAGAGAAAGGGTTTCGGCATGTTGGTCATGTTGGTCTTGAACTCCTGACCTCAGGTGATCCACCCGCCTCAGCATCCCAAAGTGCTGGGATTACAGGCGTGAGCCACCGTGCCCAGCCATAAATTAATTCTTAAAAATAATACACTTATGTGTTAAAGTTAATAATGTTTTTAATGAAAAACAAGTACATCTTCTAAATTTTAAAACATGCATTGTTTTACATCTTTGCAAATCTCTTCAATGTCTCACCTAATAGAGGCCAGTTGAATTCTTGAATCTCCGTCTGCATTTAGTCTGTTGGGAAATGTTTTGATTGAAGCACAGAAAGAAAATCCAGCCCTTGAGTTCACAGTCTAGTAAGGAAGAAAGAAAAATCCAGCCTGTACATAGATATGTAGTTGGAAGCAGAGGGAGTATTTTAATAATATTTTCAGATAATTTTCTTCCTTGATACTACATCAGAACACAATGCATGGCAGTGTCTTAAAGATTAGTTCCAGTGGGGACTCTGAAATCAGGTCAGTGAACCTTTTGTACTCTGTTACATTAAAATCCACGGGTTGTCTTTGATTTTGAGTGACTCTTATACCCCATGCATGATTTCGTAACATGCACTGGTCATTTTAAAACTTATCATTTCACTGACTTTCATAGATCTTCCCAATGGTGACAGATTTTATCAAACAATGTCATAAAATCATTCATTAATGTCAACACTGAAGTCATCAGAAACATCTTTAAAAGTATTGGGAATTATGTCAGCCTCACAGTGGCAGATACTAGTTTGAGAGTTCAGATTTTATCATTGGCAACAAATACTGTCAGTTGTTTCCCTTAATGTGACAGACACACTTTATTTTTTAGAAACTATTTGCCAAATACTCAATTTGGAATAATGGTAGTGTATGTATCAGGTATTATTTCAAATAAAAATGTTGTTCCATGAAAAAGACATTTCAGCTCACAGCTCACCACGTGCTTTTCTCAGGCCAGCTGTTGTTCAGCAGCAGAAGTGGTTCATTCATAAATTTCATTTCCTGACACACAGCGTTACACGTGAACTGGAGGGCTGACATTTGATACAGTCCTAATTCTGACTGCAAGTGTATGATGGTAAAGAACACTTGGACTGCTGGCGTGGTTTGGGATCACTGCTTGCTGCCTTGACTTTGCTAAGCTGCCAGCGAGCTTTCCCTCCATGGCTTTTATACCATCAGTGCAGATAACACGGTGACAGAGGCAACAATTGTTTATCTGTGAACCACCTCAAACCATCTCGAGTGGCACATGGTGCATGTGCTGTGCTGGAAAGCACTGTTTTGGCAAGAGCCAGTTCCACCCAGTGCCCTCCTCTCCACTCCCGTTCACTCCCCAGTCCCCTGGAGACTGACTTCTGCCCCTTCGGGGCCTGAAGAGTCCCTCACGCCTTTTCCATCTTCATCCTCCTTGATCTTTCTTCTTACCTCTTCACTGACACCCCTGTCTTTCATTCTTTCATAGTTTTCCTGCTCCTACTCCCACTGTGCATCTTTCTTCATCAACCGCTTTCCTCTCTAGCTCCTCATACAGGAAAGTTCTTCCAGATGCCCACGTGACTCCTTCCCACCCCACTGCACACGGTCTCCTGGAGTCCCGTCATTCTTTTAACTGTTACCTTTCTGTCCGAATGATTCCGAAATCTTGATGTTTATTCCTAACATCTGCTTTTGAGTTACAGATTTTTTTTTTCCCTTCCTGGGTGATCTAATCTGTTTCTGAAGGCTGTGTCAAAGTTAACGTTTCTGAAGTTGAACTCAGTATTCTCTCCACACAACTTTCTTTCTTT
>NW_012101476.1:7873758-7876199 GCF_000951045.1 Mandrillus leucophaeus
CCACCACACCCGGCTAATTTTTTGTATTTTTAGTAGAAATGGGGTTTCACCGTGTTAGCCAGGATGGTCTCGATCTCCTGACCTCCTCGTGATCCGCCCACCTTAGTCTCCCAAAGTGCTGGGATTACAGGCATGAGCCAACGTGTTGAGCCTTTTTTTTTTTTTTTTTTTTAAGACAGGGTCTTGTTCTGTGGCATAGTCATGGCTTACTACAGCCTTGACCTCCTGGGCTCAGGCAATCCTCCTGCTTCATCCTGCCGTGTAGCTGGGAACATAGATGCACGCCACCACACCTGGCTAATTTTAAAATTTTTTTTGTTTAGAGACAGTGTCTCACTTTGTTGCCCAGGCTGGTCTCGAACTCCTGGGCTCAAGTGATCCTCCTGTCTCGACCTCCCAAAGTCCTGGGATTACAGGTATGAGCCATCGCACCCGGCCCAAACAAAATTACTTAATGCTTTTCTATTGACTGCACAAAACTCAGCCTCTTTCGCGTGACATTCAAGGTACTTCAAAAATTAGCCAAACCTTATTTTGGTTTTCCAGCCACATCATCTCCCTTATTCTACTCTACCCTCCCTCTCACTCTGATTTTTATCAGCCATAAATTTTAGTCAAATGAAGCCATTTCTCAGATATGTGAGGCTTTCATGTTTCTTTGCCAGCTGGAAAGAACTTTCTCTTGCAGTTCACCTCTAGGGTTCTACTTATCCTTCACCGCCCACAATCAAATCACCTCTGGGCGTCTCCTGTGACTCTTTCAATGACATTTTGTTACGTTTCTTTTTCATTATGATTGGTTCTGCTAGATTGTAACCTCCTTGAAAGTTAAGATTTATGTCTTATTCACCTAGGTTTATCTAGCACTTACCACAGTGTACCCAGCTCAGAGCCACATATTAAGTGCCAATTTCACGTGGAATCAGGGCAGTTTTGTTATCATAGATAGACTGGGGTCATTATGCCACCATCAGTGGCACTAACAGACTTCATGAAGGAACCATTCCAAAGGTACGTGGTAACTTTTTCTATGACTGCTTTACCAAGACAAAACATTTCAACTCCAAACTGCCTTTTAACTTAATCCTTAAAAGCTGTAATCTTTTGGAGTTCTTTCCTTGATCAGTTTTTAAAGGTTCATAGCCATATTCATGTAGATGTTTCATATATCATTTGGGCATTAAAACTATACTGGCTGGATGCAGTGGCTCATGCCTGTAATCCCAGCAACTTGAGAGGCTGAGGCAGGTGGATCACCTGAGGCCAGGAGTTTGAGACCAGCCTGTCCAACATGGTGAAACCCCATCTCTACTAAAAATTAAAAAAAAAAAATTAGCCGGGCGTGATGGTAGACCACTGTAATCCCAGATACTTGAGAGGCTGAGGCAAGAGAAATCACTTGAACCTGGGAAGTGGAGGTTGCAGTGAGCTGAGATCATGATTGCGCCATTGCACTCCAGCTTGGGTGACAAGAACGAGACTCCATCTCCAAGAAAACAAAAACAAAAAACTATACTACTGCTTAAATTTCAGAAAGATGATGCTTTATGTTTGTAGAAATTACCTTAATGCTTTCCTTTCTTTCTTTATTAGGGAATTCCGAAATGACTTTTTAGAACTTCTCAGGAGACGCTTTGGTAAATATTTTAAGTATTGTGCAAATAATAACTTTTTAAATCGCATAATCTTCTGAGGATCATCAGTGTCGTATTTTGTTCTCAGGCACTAAAAGGGTCCACAACAACATTGTCTACAATGAATACATCAGCCACCGAGAGCACATCCATATGAATGCAACTCAGTGGGAAACTCTGACTGATTTTACTAAGTGGCTGGGCAGAGAAGGTAAGAATGAGATTTCAAAGTTGGTTTTTCTTTCCCATTTCTAATCTTTGTAGGATGAGATGTTTGGGATAAGAAAAGAAAAAAAATTGGGTCAATGTTTTGCTTATTCATCATGTTACTTGATTCCATTTTGGGAGCATAATTTCTGCCTTAAGTTAATAGAACATCATATAACCATTGGATATTAAATACTTAGGTAGAATTGAATAAACACTATGCAAGATAATACAGTTGTCTCTTGGTATCCATTGGGGATTGGGTCCAGGACCCCTTGCTGATAACCAGAATTCACAGATACTCAAGTCCCTTATATAAAATAAAATGATATAGTACTTGCGTATAACCTATATACATCCTCCCTCGTACTTTAAATCATCTCTCGATTTCTTGCAGTATTTAATACAATGTAAATAGTTTTTATACTCTATTGTTAGGGAAAAATGAGAAGGAAAAAATGTCTGTGCATGTTCAGTACAGATGCAACCATTCGTTTTTCTTTTTTTGAATATTTCTCACCCACAGTTGGTTGAATCCATATATAGTATCTAAATTTCATTAAATATAAATATGGAAAATCCCATTTGCTGCATGAATTT
>NW_012101476.1:7880209-7881488 GCF_000951045.1 Mandrillus leucophaeus
CCCAGCTAATTTTTTGTGTATTTTTAGTAGAGACAGGGTTTCACTATGTTGGCCAGACTGGTCTCAAACTCCTGACCTCGTGATCTGCCCACCTCAGCTTCCCAAAGTGCTGGGATTACAGGCGTGAGCCACCACATCCGGCCAAAAGCATGTAATTTCTTCATTAGGATCTTAATCACTTGCGTGTTAGAGCTGCCTGGCAACACAGGTAGCAAGTCATAATTTAGGCCTATTGAATGGTGATAGTAAATGCACTGTACACCAAAACCTTAAAACTTTCTTTTTTTTAGGAGGCCCCTACTTTTACGGAATTAAGCAGAGAAAATGATGAAGAGAAAGGTAGTTTTATTTTTTCTTTTCTTTCTTTTTTTAAACATAGATGCTTTTATCTTGGTTTTGTCAAAAATGCAACTTGTCAACCTATCTGGGAGTAAGACATCCAATCTGTCTGAGTTACATTGTTCTTATTGATTTAATGAAAAGATAATACTAATGAATTAATTAGATAGGCTAACTGAAGCTGCAAGTAACAAAATTGACTACAGTTAGCTTAAACAATAAGGAAATATCTTGCCATAATAAGAATCTCAGAGGTAAGGTTCCGCATGCTGTATGGACACAAGGTAGCTGCCAACACGCCAGCCATCACATGCAGACTCTGCATTGTCGTGAGGGTGGCAGAGAGCATCTCTGGATGCTCTTCTAGAATCCTGTTAGGAGCAAGGATACTTTTCCAAGAAAACACTCCTCCCTTCAATAGATTTCCTTTCAGATGTCATTGGCCAGAACTGTGTCACACGTCCACCCAAAAAGCAGTCACTGGGATTATGTTGATTGGTATAGACAATCAGAATTTACCCCAGAGATGAAAATGGTGTTATGTCCCCCGAGCCACAGGCAAGAGGTATGGAGACCTAAACAGAATTGGAGTACTGTTCCCCAGGGGAAATGGGGATAGAGCAGGGAAGTGCCTGTGTGGTCTGCCACGGTGACATGGCGTGCAAGGTTCCTCCTGTTCTATGGTTGTCAGTCTGGGACGTTTTACTGGAATATGTGGTCTCCGCATAGGAACATTTTAGCTCTCGTTTATTGAAAATGTCCCTGAGATCCTCTGTGAACACTTTGTAGTATCTTATCTGAGAAGTTTTATTATGATTTTCCTGAAACGTACATGTGGAATAACATTTTTTTCTTCTAGTCACGTTTAATTTGAGTAAAGGAGCATGCAGTTCATCCGGAGCAACGTCTTCCAAGTCAAGGTGAGCTGCATCATTCATGG
>NW_012101476.1:7884003-7886251 GCF_000951045.1 Mandrillus leucophaeus
CAGCTCACTGCAACCTCTGCCTCCTGGGTTCAAGCAATTCCCCTGCCTCAGCCTCCTGAGTAGCTGGGACTATAGGCGCCGCCACCACGCCCAGCTAATTTTTATATTTTTAGTAGAGACAGGGTTTCACCATCTTGGTCAGGCTGGTCTCCAACTCCTGACCTCAGGTGATCTGCCCGCCTCAGCCTCCCAAAGTGACAGGATTACAGACATGAGCCACCACACCCGGCCAGCTTGTGTTTTTTCAGCATTGAATCAAGTTTCTGTGCGCGCTGTTCCTTAACTAAGAGGAGAACCAGCCTGGTGTCAAGAGCACATTTGACTTACTAACTTCATAATCTTGTATAATTACATAGTCTCTCCAAACCTCAATTTCCTTATATCTAAATAGAGACGCTACCTAATGGGAAGACATATACACAGATCATTTCAACTGATTATAATTAATTCAGTACTAGAGGTAAACGCAGCGTGTGGAAACATAGAGAAGCAATGTTTACTCTGGCCTGGGGACGATAGGGTATTTGAGGGTGGATACAAGCTCAGTGCCCAGGAGTCTTGAAGAATCAGTGGGTGCAAGCCAGATGAATGGGAAGGGAAGGAGCTGAGATGTTAGAATAACTAGGTTGAGGCATTTATTTCAACATATATTTATCAGCGCCTCCACTGTGCCAGGATTCTTATAGGTGCAGGGAATACTCAGTGAACAAAAGGTACAAAAAACTCTCTCCTGTGGCTTACTTTTGTTTTGTTTTTTTTGAGACGGAGTCTCACTCTGTCACCCAGGCTGGAGTGCGGTGGCGCAGTTTCAGCTCACTGCAACCCCCGCCTTGTGGGTTCAAGTGATTCTTGTGTCTCAGCCTCCCAAGTAGCTGGGACGACAGGCATAAACCACCACGCTGGGCTAATTTTTTGCATTTTTAATAGAGACGGGGTTTCGCCATGTTGGCCAGGTTGGTCTCAAACTCCTGACCTCAGGTGATCCCCCCTCCTCAGCCTCCCAAAATGCTGAGATTACTGGCATGAGCCACCACGCCCAGCCTTTTGTGGCTTACATTCTAACACTTGTGTGTGAGCAGGCAAATATAGCCTGGTGTGTATGTGAAACTGAGTGGTTTTTGAACTGTTTATTGAGCTCTAACATACATTGATTAAAGTGTATGAGGTGCATTAATCTTATGTGTACAGTTCACTGAACTCTTACGAATATATGTGTGTAGAAAGAGTGACAGATAACGTGTGGAACCACCACCCAGATAAAGATATAGGGCTTTTCTAGTATCCCAGAGGGTTTCCTCATGCTCATTGCCGATTAATACCCCATCTCCCAGAAGTAACCATTGTTCCAATATACCACTATTGATTATTCATTAGTTTAGTCTGTTCTTGAACAGACTTAAAAAAAAAAAAAAAGTTTTTGCTTTTCCTAAAGTTTATTGCCTTATATTTTTGTTATTTCCTGTTTAAGTTGTAATAGAAATAAGAATATAGGTAAACCTCTGCCGTTTGGTACAGAAAAGCTACTTTTTGGTATTTAGAATAATTCTCAATTGGATAATATTTGCAAAGCATGTAAGTTCTAATTTTTTTTGAGAGACTGCGTCTCTCTGTCACCAGACTGGAATGCAGTGGCGTCATTACAGCTCACTGCACCCTTGACCTCTGGTGCTCAAGTGAACCTGTTGCTTCATATGAGTAACTGGGACTATAGACATGCACCACCATGCCTGGCTAATTTTTTTTTTTTTGTAGAGATGGGGGTTCTTGCTATGTTGTCCAGGCTGGCCTCCAACTCCTAGCCTCAAGCATTCCTCCCGCCTGAGCTTGGCCTCCCAAGGTGCTGGGATTACGGGCATGAGCCACCATGCCCAGCCAAAGCATGTAATTTCTTTTGTTTTTTGTGTTTTTTTTTTGAGACAGCATCTTGCTCTGTCACCCAGGCTGGAGAGTGCAGTGGCACGATCTCGGCTCACTGCAACCTCCGCCTCCCAGGTTCAAGTGATTCTCCCGCCTCAGACTCCCGAGTAGCGGGGATTACAGGCACCCGCCACCATACCCGGCTAATTTATTTTTAGTAGAGACGGTTTTCACCAAGTTGGCCAGGCTCGTCTCACTCTTTCACCCAGTCTGGAGTGAAGTGGCGTGATCTCGGCTCACTGCAACACTCACTCCCTGGGTTCAGGCAATTCTCCTGACTCAGCCTCCTGAGTAGCTGGCATTACAAGCGCCCACCATCATACCCGGCTAA
>NW_012101476.1:7888256-7893245 GCF_000951045.1 Mandrillus leucophaeus
GGTGATCTTCCTGCCTCAGCCTCCCAGGTATCAATAGCTGGGATTACAGTCACACCCTACTGTGCCCAGCTAGCAACTGTTCTTTTCCTATTTGCCTGTGATCAGATGATTCTGTTTTGTGAGGAAAGCCTCATTTTGATTATATGTTTCACATGAATAAACTTGCTTCTCCATGAATCCTTCTCCATTTAACGGTTCCTTGTTTGCTATATAAAACTGTTTATTTTCCTATCTTAGCCCACTTGCCACAGTTTAAATGTTAGCTGGGTATGCATTTTTCTTTCGCTTGCTGCACTGTGAGTTTTCTGAGAATAGAGATTATCAACCTCTCTCCTTAGCCTCCAGTACAGTGTAAATATACCAGGAAACACTCAGTAATCATTACCTGCCCTTCTAGATGGTCTAGCACAGGGTAGGGGTCAGCAAACTTTTTCTGTAAAGAGACGCACAGTAAATATTTTAGGCTTTTTTGGCCAGATGTCTTTGTCACAATAACTGAACTCTGCTGTCGTAGTGAGAAAGCAGCCGTGGACAGCGCATGAAGGAACTGAGCATGGCTGGGTTCCAGTAAATTTATTTACAAAAGCTGGTGGCAGGTGGCAGCTGGCATTTGCCTTTAGGCTGTTGTTTGCCAAAACCTGGCATAGCATGTGGTCAGATAGTTCTACCTACTTTCTACATTACTTCTCTTGCAATTTTTAATGTATTCTTTCACCAAATCTTTATTCACTATTTCTGACATGCAGTACATTCAGTTTTGTCATGGAGGTTAAAAAAGATGAGTAAGACAAGATAGTCAAGTACCAGTATCTACTGGAATTTGCTTTTAAACTGGGTGATATTTTCTATTTTACTTAGTACTTTACATGTTTTTTTTAAGATCTAAGTTTTTCAGGTTTGTTTATAGGTCATTGTTTATTTACACTATTGAATAAGTGGCTAGGAGTATGGAAGGAGATAGATAGGCTGAATCAGCAGTATAGATCAGCTTTAAAATGATTTGTCAGATGTCTTAACTTTGATCAAAATAATATTTCAAAATTAACACCTACATTAGATATAATCAAGAAATTGGTTATTTGGGTTCTACATCTGGGTACATTCCGGAAGAATTGTCTAACATTGGCATGATATGACCTGGAAGATAGGCTCAAATATAACACACTTGCCTTATTGTTTTAGAACGTTATGCATTTCTGTCCTTTTGAATTATGTGTTACTCCTAGATGTAGATAGATGTTAAAATGGGTTCCAATGTTCCCCGAATTGACCTCCCTTGTACTAGTTTTCTATGGTCGCTGTAACAGATTACCACAAACTGGGTGGCTTAAAACAACAGAAATATGTTCTCTCTCTGGAGGTCAGATTCTGAATCAGCATCACTGGATTGAAATCAAGGAGCCTGCCTGCCGGCTGTGCTCTGGGGAAGAATCTGTCCCTAGCCTTTTCCAGCTCTGTTGGCCACTGGCGTTACTTGGCTCATGGTTGCATCTCTCCAGTATTTAAGAGCAGCATCTTCAAATGTCTGTTTGCCCCATCCTCACATCGCCTTTTCCGCCAGGTGTCAAATCTCCCTCTACCTTGCTCTTACAAGAAAAGGAATGATTGCAGTTAGGGTCCACCCTGATAATCCAGGCCAAGCTCCTCATCTTAAGATCTTTAACTTAATCTCATTTGCAAAGACCCTTTTCTTAGATAAGGGAACATTGATAGGTTTCAGGGATAAGGACCTGATATTTTTGGGGGTCTATTCAGCCTGCTGTACCCCTATGCCACGCCTTGATATTAGAAAAAAGGTTTGTTTTATTTGACCAATTTTGATCATTTATTTGATAAGTTAAGATGTTGTGACGTGAGTCCATGAATAAGGAACAATGTAAGTATGTAAATAGTGTCATAGATAATACAACTGAAAGACATCTGATTTTTTTTTCTCTGAGATTATCGTACATAATATAGTTTGGGATTCATTCTCCTGTGGATTTATATCTCTTATATATCTAAAACCTAGAATAAACTAAATGATGTAGATACCAAAGTAGACATTTTAGGCTATGTTGAGGCACGAAAATGAGCCCCCTTATTGCTTGAAAAAGTTTACTTGATTTTCGTTTCTGTTTCTTCTTTGGGCTTCTTTATCTCCTTTGAGAAGGGCTGGAATTCACTCTAGTTACTGAAAGCAAAAATGAGGGCCGTTCAAGGAGCCTTACTTTCCATTTTCTATCTGTTCATATTCATATCTTGCCTTGATTTTATTTTAACTCTGCCTTACCCCTGTCTCAGTCTCTCACCCTTCTAATGGAATCTTGGTATTGCCAGCAAAAGGACCTTTCTAAACGTCAGCTCTTACCATGTCACTCATTTCTTAACGTCTCTTGGTTTCGGCATCTCTGAGATGACCTTGAATTTTTTTACATACTATTAAGTGACTTCTGTGATCCTGTGTGTCTCCTGCCGTTTTCACTCAGCTGTGCTCACTGATTTGTGCTTTCCTAAATGAGCCTGGAGTCTCACCCTTTCTTGCCTTTGTATCTGCTCTTCCCCTTCCTGGAATGCCCTTTACATCTGTTTTCCCACTTCACCCTGAGATCTTGCTGGGCTCTTCTTGTCGTCTTTTTTCCCCCATTATTGTCGCATTCTAAGCATTTAATGATGCTGAGTAAATTTTCTTTTTCTTTTTTTTCTTTGAGACAGTGTTTTGCTCTTTTTGCCCAGGCTGGAGCACAATGGTATGATCTCAGCTCACCATAGCCTCTGCCTTCCAAGTTCAAGAGATTCTCCTGCCTCAGCCTCCCGAGTAGCTGGGAGGACAGGCATGCGTCACCATGCTCGGCTAATTTTTGTATATTTTTAATAGAAACTGGGTTTCACCCTGTTGGTCAGGCTGGTCTCAAACTCCTGACCTCAAATGATCCACCCACCTCAGCCTCCCAAAGTGCTGGGATTACAGGCATGAACCACCACGCCAGCCCAGTTCAGTTTTAAGAAGAGTAAATAATAGCCTTAAATAAACTCAGGTGTCTAAGCTGAGATTAACACCAAAATACTGAAATAATTTATAGATGTATTAATATTTGGGGACTCACTGTTGAGAACCTCTGAGTAATCATGGAGATTGGTAGAGGAGCCAGAAGGTGGAAAAATAAGCAAATATATATTTTTTTAAGTGGAGAAAAATCTTCAGAAAATAATAGATTAACAAGCATTTCAAACAGATTACGATAGGAAATAGGTGGTTTGTGAACATGAGACGAGGAAGTGGTAATCACTCAAGCCAAAAATAACCACTTAATCCTAACTCTTCTTTTGCTAGGGTTATTAGTGCCTATTTTGTAGACATATTGTGGTTGATTATGATCTGAATTATCCCTGGATCCCTTGTTCAAAGTATACTTAAATCTAAAGAACATTTAAGTAGAAAGTTGAAGAGCTTATCTTTACATGGACTTGGCCTGTGCAAAACCCATGTCCATTATTTATAGTTGTCACACCCTGCGAAATGCGTTCAGTAATAGAATCAGAGTTTAAATATATGTTCGGTGGGTTGAATTACAGGTCAAAACCCAGTAAGTAAAATTTCACAAAGGTAAATGGAAAGCCTGACAGTTAGGTAAAGAGGAAACAACTCCCATAAAAACAGAGTGACAGAGTCCTGACCTACAATTCTCCATTGAGAAAAGATGTAGGGGTTTTAGTTGACTTCAAACTTAAAGTAACCCAGCAGTTCATCAATCTAATGCTACCTTTAAATGTATCTTTTTTAAAGTCCAAATAAAGGAAAATAATAAATCTGTTGTATTCTCTACTAATCGTATATTTTTTTTTCTTGGTGAGCTCCATGGTAGCTTTGTGTAAATATTTATCCTTTGCTTCATCTTTTGTAAATATGACACATTAAATGATTAGATGGGTAAAAGTCATTTGATCAGCAAATATTAATGGAGCATCTATTTCATGTGAGTTACAAGATAGTTACTGCTACTTTGTAGGAAAAAATAGATGGTTCCTCCCTGCTGCAAGAGAGGAGTCATACATACAAATGATGATCGCACCAGGTGCAGTGTGACGCACGCCACAAGGCACTGTGGCGGTTCAAAACACTGCAAGATCCAAGAACCCTCAGGAAGAACGGACCTTAAAGAATTTTAACAAATGGGGATAAAAGGAGAGATTATTTTAGGTATAAAACAAGGCATGTGCAAATTTTCAGAGGCTCAAAGCATAGGGCATGGCTCAGTCAATAGCAAATTGTTCTTAGTGACTGGTGTACATAGAAGGTCAGGGAAGGTGACTAGAATGGTATTCTGAGGCCAGTGGTGACAATTGTATATTGGCAGTAAAGAATTTAGAATTTACACTGTCAGCCAGGCCAGTGGCTCATGCTCATGCCTGTAATCCTAGCACTTTGGGAGGACAAGGCAGGTGGAACCCCGTCTCTACTAAAAATACAAAAATTAGCCCAGCATGGTGGTGCGAGCCTGTAATCCCAGCTACTTGGGAGGCTGAGGCACGAGAATTGCTTGAACCTGGGAGGTAGAGGTTGCAATGAGCCGAGATCATGCCACTGCACTTCAGCCTGTGCAACAGAGTGAGACTCCATCTCAAAAAAAAAAAAAAAAGGATTTACATTGTCAACCCTGGGCAGTTGGGAGCAATTAAAAATTTTTAAGTAACATGTTGGAATTTTGCTTTACAAAACCAGAACTGAGAGTAACATGCTAGACTTAAATCGGTCATTTGAAAACATGTCATTTAATTATTGCATTTGAGTTAGGAGTTGGGTCATGTTATTATCTTCATTTATAGATGAAGATTTGAGGCTTAGGAAAGTGAATTACCCCAGGTCCTAATAGAGGTAACCTCAAACCCTAATCTGCCTCAACACCAAAGCCTCAGCTCACTACCATCATTTTACTATGTAAAGTATAGTAGCACTGACTGAAGGAGTGAGGAGAAGGTATAGAGAGTTAAAGACAGCATGGGTTAAAT
>NW_012101476.1:7894930-7896753 GCF_000951045.1 Mandrillus leucophaeus
TGCCTAGACAGGAACGATCAAGCATCCGAAGGAAAGGCCTACGGGACTGGAGTGCAGCAAGCACATGGTGGCGTTTGAGGTCAGAGAGCCAGGAGGGCCAACACCACAGAGGTCTTGCACGCTGTGACAGGGAATTTTTAAATTTAATTTTATTCAAAGTAAAATGGAAAGCCTTCAACCTTCTTTGAACATAATGAATACTAATTTTAGAACATTGTTGAAACATTGAAGGATTTAAAATGAGATTTTTTTCTTTTTTGAGATGGAGTGTGACTCTGTGACCCAGGCTAGAGTGCAGCAATGTGACCTCGGCTCACTGCAGCCTCCGCCTCACAGGTTCAAGCAATTCTTGTGTCTGGGACTACAGGCGTGCACCACCATGCCTGGCTAATTTTTGTACTTTTAGTAGAGACGGGGTTTCACTGTGTTGGCCAGGCTAATCTCAAACTCCTGACCTCGTGATCCTCCCACCTCGGCCTCCCAAAGTGTTGGGATTACAGCCATGAGCCACCGTGCCCAGCCTAAAATGAGGTTTCTAATCAACCAAGGGATTATTACATTGTTTGATCCCATTGAAAATTGGTACTTAGGGTTAACTGTAAGCAGTTGAGAAAGAAAAGGATTGGATATTTTCGCCAAAACAGCCAGACAGCACTCTTTTCTTTTGGTCACTCTCATTTATTTACCTCTTGGTGGTATTTTTCTTCCCTTTCATTCATGAACTTTACTGTCATTTTCGAACAAGGAGCCCCCTGTTTGCTACCAGGCTGTATGCTTAACCATGCTGTGCCACACTGATCCATGCGTTACGATTTTACTGCATGAAAACGTGGCCTCTTTTCCAGCTCCTGACAGTCACATGGGAGAAAGTGGGTGAGGGCAGGTATGGGCTGGTCTTGCAGCTGGAAAAGGGGTTGTGTCTGTTTGCTTCCTAGGTCAGTTGACTTGCTTTATTACATACTTTTAAAAATGCAAGTTTTTTAAAATCAAAAACTAATGACAAATAATGTTTATTTGTATTTATCAGAACTTGCAAATTATGTCGTTGGTCTTCTATGAAGTAGAAGACTTCACAGTTTTATGGTGTTATTTTGTTAAATAGAATAGTATTTTGAAGTCCAATGAGGATTTTAAGGAGATAATTTTCAGACATTATGTGTTCTACAGATTGAAGAGGAAAAGAAAAGAACTGCCCGAACAGACTACTGGCTACAGCCTGTAAGTATTCAGTTGGAGTTTCTTAAGTTCTAAATGTATGTTTAAGTGAATGATTTAACTAGCATTTAGTATAAGTAACTAAACTTTTCAAACATGTATAATCTATATAGATAGAGTTAGTTATAACTTATAATGAATTTTCTTTCTATTAGATCTTTAATTATTGGTTGCACTTCTATTGGAGGGTTACTTCATGCTTATAGACTAATGTTCCTTAAGTTTGGTGCTAAACTTGTTTATGGACATCTTGAATTTGAGCCAGAAGTTTTCAATTTTTGCTATAAGACAAAAGGTTGTGTTTTCAGAAATGAGTAGAACTATAAATGCTCAAGTGTTGGTTTTCAATTTACAACTTACTGAAACTAGAATTGTCCATTTATTAATAGGTACATTGTGGAGAAAAGCAGGTTTTAATTTTACAAACTCAAGGGAGTTTTATATTTTATTGCTTATTTATTAATTTATTATTGTTTTAAAAAATAATTTAAAAATAGTTTTTAAACATTTAGCAATATTGTTAAATGATTATTGATGCTCTATTTTAGACTTACTGAGATGTGACATTTTCATAAAACTTTCAGAGTGTCTTATTCTTTTTTTTATTT
>NW_012101476.1:7899648-7901304 GCF_000951045.1 Mandrillus leucophaeus
TTTTACATGACAGGAAGTAATTGACAAATATACAGCTGTTGTGAAGATGATTGATTCTGGAGACAAGCTGAAACTTGACCAGACTCATTTAGAGACAGTAATTCCAGCACCAGGTAAATCTGTTTGCAGACCATTTAATACATATGCCATCAAAATGAGCGGTTCCATTCTTAAGCCACTGTATTTTGACAGTGCTTGATGGTTGTAGTTATTTTTCTGTCTTGGCAACATTAACTGCCAGCGTAACTCATCTCTGTTTGGATTCAAGGGCATCGTAGTTTACTGGCTCCCTGGTGAAGCTGTTTTGTGGTGTCAATGGATTTTCCTTTCCTGGAATACTTTTTTTTTTTCTTTCTGAAGCAAAACATAGACATATATGGATAGCATTTGTTATATTAGGCTTATGGTTGTAGGTGGAGAATCTGTCATCTGAAATGCCTGGACTTCCACTCAGAAGTGTTTCCAATTTTGGATTTTGGAATATTTGCGTATACATAATTGGATATCTTGGGGTTGGAACCCATGTCTTAACACAAAATTGATTTATGTTTTATTTTATTTTTATTTATTCATTTTTGAGACACAGTTTCACTCTGTCACCCAGGCTGGAGTATAGTGGCACGATCTTGACTCACTGCAACCTTCATTTCCCGGGTCAAGCAATTCTCCTGCCTTAGCTTCCCAAGTAGCTGGGACGACAGGCACGCACCACCGCATCCGGCTAATTTTTGTATTTTTAGTAAAGATGGGCCTTCACCATGTTGGCCAAGCTGGTCTCGAACTCCTGATCTCAAGTTATCCACCCACCTCAGCCTCTCAAAGGACTGGAATTGCAGGCGTGAGCCACTGCACCCAGCCTCATTTATGTTTTATATACACCTTACACACATGACCTGAAGGTAATTTTATACAATATTTTAAGTAATCTTGATTGCATCTTTCTTGACAGTGACCTGTCACTGGAGGTCAGGTGTGGAATTTTCCACTTGTGGCATGATGTCAGCACTCAAAAGATTTTAGATTTTGGAGCTTTTCAAATTTTGAGTTTTCAGATTAGGGATGTTCAACCTGTAATGTATTTGTTTAGCTCTCTGCGATAGTCAAGTGAAAGTCTGTGTTATTTTGCTTTTTTTCCCCCATAGTTGTCTTTGCCTTCTGGAAACTTATCCGTATCTGAGTACGAACACTACTTTGACCAGGTTGTTTGCTTCTGACTCAGAATCTTCCTGGGGGGTGTCATTGCCAATGTAGTGATAACATCAGACCATGGAACTTCCAATTGCCATATTCTTTATTCTTTTTTCCTCCTAAAGTAAAAATTTTTTTACAAATTAGAAAAACTTGTGTTAGCTTAATTGTGGTAGAATTGATGTACAATAAATCACACATATGTAAAGTATACAATTTGGTAAGTTTGAACATTGCCTACTTCATAAAACCGTCACTGCAATCAAGATGATGGATAAATCCCCTCATTTCCCTCTCTAATCCCTCCATCCTACCTTCTGCTCCTACGTCCCCCGTCTTCCTCGGCATCTGCTGACGTGCTTTCTGTCACTGTAATTCAGTTCTTATTTTTCTAGAATTTTATATAAATTAAGTTTCTATAAATATAAATGTGTCCTGTTTTCTGGTCTGACTACTTTTACTCAGCGT
>NW_012101476.1:7902554-7904465 GCF_000951045.1 Mandrillus leucophaeus
CAGTCTCCACCTTCTGGGTTCAAGCGATTCTCCTGCCTCAGCCTCCCTAATAGCTGAGATTACAGGCATGGGCCACCATGCCCGGCTCATTTTGCATTTTTAGTAAAGACGGGATTTCTCTATGTTGGTCAAGCTGGTCTCAAACTCCAGACCTCAGGTGATCCACCTGCCTCGGCCTCCCAAAGTGCTGGGATTACAGGCGTAAGCCACCACACCCAGCCCACTGTGCTTAATTTTTAAACTCAGAAAGGAAATATTTTTAACAGATCTAGTGTGGGCAAGGGCCAATAAGTACAGTGGTATAATGAATTATCTTCCAAGGACTGGAGTGTGAACCCATGAGAGCCTTTGAGAAATTAGCCCAGAAAATAGTATGGCTAAAGTGGAGAAGTTGTTTTGGTATTAATTGGCTTCATTTGGAAAGTCTTAAAAGAGAGACTTCCTTAAACATTATCTTTCTGCTATTAAACACCCTCTCCCCAAAGTCCTTCCTAAGGTTTTCTTAGTGTGATCTTAAGCATGGCTTTATGAAGTACTTGCGACCATCTCTTTGAAATATTCACTTGAAGTAGAAAATATACAATCTCTGCAGTGAATATTGCATTGTTAGGCAATTTAATTTTCATTATTAGCTCTTAGACAGCTAATCCAAATCAGGAAAAAATGGTAAAGAAGCAAACTCCAAATTCATTAATAGGAAATAAGTCCAGATTTTCCTCCCATTTGAGAATTAGATGCTCAGAAGAACAATACCTTTAGCTATAACTAATCTGGAGGAATCCCATTTGTACCAAAATTCAAAGCAACCTAATGAGAAAGAGGCATTGTGAGAACTGTCCTGCATAAGCTCGAAGGCTCAGTGCCTTGCAGTTTCCAGTGAGTCTCTTGCAATCTGAGTTTTTATCAGCAGTGAACACCTCAGTGCTTTTCACTTCCTGCAATGGAGAGAAAGAAACTATCTACAAAAGACATAAAGTACTAGAGTTGAGATTTACCGATAACAGTCCTAGATTTCCAGAACTCTTCAATGTAGAAATCAAACATTTTGTATATACATGTGTATGTTTTTTTCCTCTTGCTAACCATGATGAACAGAAAGGGGAAGAATGAATAAAAGTTTGCTAAGGAAATGTTTGCCATTGTTGGGAAGGCAGAGAACTCCAGCATTTCTTATTTGGCAGGGCAGTTACATTTTCCTGTGGTTTTGGGTGAACATAGTTTAAAAGGAAGAAGTAAATAAACGATCACTTCTGTCTTTCCTTTCATCTTTTTTTTGTTGTTATTTTCTAGGAAATTATTGTGAAAATTATAACCAAAAAACTGGGAGAGAAATATCATAAGAAAAAGGGTATCGTTAAGGTAAGGACATGCAATTATGAATGGAATTTGTGAAAAAAGCTTGGGTCACTAAGTGAAGCTATTTTGGTATTTCTTGAAAATCAAGTCCTGGTAGCAGAAGTACTCTGTCTAAAATTCTTGATTATCCCATGAAATGGAAGCTGAATTCATGATTGTTGGAGAAATATTTCTTTTTCATCCGTAGTTTATACTCAACGTTGATATGTTTTCTTACTAGGACAGATTGTATGTATGAAGTCCCATCAGCGCCTCTTCAAAACCTCAGCATGCATGCCTTGCTTATCAGTAAAATGTATTTTATTTTTTAATCATAGGCCATATATTAAAAGTAATGGCAAAAACTGCAATTACTTTTACACCAGCCTAATAATTATACTGTCAAGGTCTCACGAGGACTTCTTGTGTTTTGCTAGAGAGACCGCCTTTTGGCTACTCTGGGATTTTATTTATTTTTATTTTTATTTTTATTTTTATTTTTATTTTTGAGACAGAGTCTGGCTCTGTTGTCCAGGCTGGAGTGCAGTGGTACGATCTTGGCTCATTGCAACCATC
>NW_012101476.1:7907380-7908083 GCF_000951045.1 Mandrillus leucophaeus
CCCCCTTATCCTATACCTTCCAAGACCACCAGTGAATGCCTGAAACCATGGATAGTACCAAACACTATATATACTATGTGTTTTTCCTACATATATACCTATAATAAAGTTTAACTTATGAATTAGGCACAGTAAAAGATTGAGAATAATAACTAATAATAAAAGAGTAATTATAATAAATATACTACAATAAAAGTCATGTGAATGTGGTCTCTTTCTCTCAAAATATTTTATCGTACTGTATACACCTATTTTTGGACCGCGCTGACTGAGAGTAACCAAAACCTGGGATAAGGGGGGACTCCTGTACCACTTTGTTTACCCAGTTATCTGTTGATAGACATTTGGCTTATTTACAGCTTTTGGCTGTTAAAACTGCTGTGAACATACATGTACAAAGCTTTGTGTGGATATCTGGTTTCTTTTTTCTTGGGTGAATACATAGAATGGCTCAGTCACATGGTAGGTATAACTTTAAAGTTTTGTAAAACTGCCAAACCATCTTATGAATTTTGCAAAGAGACAAAGTCACCTAAATTTTCTCTGATTACTTCCGGACTCTGAACATTTTCTCCAAGTACCTTATATTCCTTGCAGTCTAAGAGTAAAACATCTCAAAAAAAAAAAAAAAAGAGAACTTCTAAGAAAAAGGGTTTTGTTTTTTGTTATGTTTATTAAGTGGAGTACATTTTTGTACATTGCT
>NW_012101476.1:7908133-7909509 GCF_000951045.1 Mandrillus leucophaeus
TTAGAAGAAAAATGGAGCTCTTTCTTTGCATTAATTTTTATATTCTTTTCCATCGTAGGAAAAAGAATTCTAGTTTTAAACGGAGGCTACAGAGGAAATGAAGGTACCCTTGAATCCATCAATGAGAAGACTTTTTCAGCTACTATCGTCATTGAAACTGTAAGTTTGTTTATACAAAGACAGAAATTTCAAAGTGCTTTAAAAATGTGCCATAGTGTTTTTTAATTGGATTGCTCTTTATTTTAGAATTTGAGTTTTTTATTAGCCTTGTATCCTATTTGGAAATCTGTAAGCTTATTTTCTCTAATGACTGTGCCATTGCTAAAGCATTTTATTTTCTGATTACAAAAGAAATGTTACTCACGCTTAAAACCTGAAAAATATATTTTAATTTAATATAAATAAATAATTATAAAAATCAATCATAATCCCCAAGCCCAACAATAAACCTCATTAATATTTTGCTCTGTTCCTTTTCAATCTTGGTGTTTTATGAAAGTGTGTATAATGGGTACCGTTTTATATCCTTTTTTCCCCTCATATTGAATATAAAACTCAATTTGGTATAGTGAAGTTAGTGGGGGAAGTATAGTCATTGTCAAGAGGGAGGGAACCACAGAGGTCACCCACTTTTTTAAATGTCTTCCCTTTTTTCGTAAAGGATTTAAGGTAGCAGAGATCAATACAGTAATTTAAAGAACTCTGACATATAAATAAAGTTGGTTATTGACTTAGAACTGATATTTCACTGACAGGTCTGTGACTGAGGCCTGAGATACCTTCAGAAAGAAAGTTTCCTTTTAAAACTCTGAACTACTGCACTGCATATCTTTGATGCTAAACAAAAGAATTTTTCATCTCCAGTACAGTCCGTTTTAGTATTTCTGGGGGAGCTTGGGAGTAATAGATCACTAAGAGAGTTTAATGAAGTTCAGACTCTTCAAAACGTTGCACATAATTTGCTAAATTTCCTTTGTTCTCTTGGAGAGTTGATAGGACCCCTAAGCCCCTGGGCCTGTTAGAGGATATGTGTCTAGGAAGGTTTTCTGGAAAAACCATTTAGGTCCTTATTTGAGAGAATTCTCATTTCAGTAAATCAAGCTTTTCTTTTCTTTTTTTCTGTCTGATCCTGACAATGCTAACCTAGAAACTGTTACTTGCTAACTGTTACTCACTAATGTAAACTAAGGGGAAAAAAGGGAAAAAGGACTCTTACTTGGCATTGAGGAACGTGTCGGTCTGACTGAATTAGCAGATTGAGTTTTAACAAAAAACTCTAAGATTTTCTCTGACTCTATCAGCATAAGGCAATAGAAAATCCAGTATTTCCTTGACAACTTGCTTATCCTTCCCTTATTAATTTCTTTTTTTTTTTT
>NW_012101476.1:7909559-7910183 GCF_000951045.1 Mandrillus leucophaeus
CTTATCGTTGCTTTAATTTGCATTTCTTTGATGAAGTATGATGTGGGGCATCTTTTCATATGCTTATTTGCTGCCTGTATATCTTCTTTGGTGAGGTGAGGTCAAACTCATGACCTCAGGTGATCTGCTTGCCTCGGCCTCCCAAAGTGCTGGGATTACAGGCATGAGCCACCGCGCCCGACCTCTTTTTTTTTTTTTTTCTTTTTTGAGATAGGGTCTTGCTCTGTCACCCAGCCTGGAGTGCAGTGGCACAATCATGGCTGACTGCAGCCTCGTCCTCCTGGGCTTAGGTCATTGACTCTCCCACCTCAGCCTCCCGAGTAGCTGGTACTACCATGCCTGGCTAATTTGTTTGATTTTTAGTAGAGACAAGGTCTTGCAATGTTGCCCAGGCTGATCTCAAACTCTTGAGCTCAAGCAGTCTTCCTGCCTCGGCCTCCTAAAGTGTTGTAATTACAGGTGTGAGTTACCACGCCTTGCCTGAGTTGATCTTCTATAAGAGTTCAAACAAAAAACAGACCACACCAGGATGATCACTTCAAACAGGAGGATGGGAATATGCTGACATTAGACACAGGTACGGTGCCGACCCCTGGGATATCTCTTTTTTTTTTTTTTTTTTTT
>NW_012101476.1:7910233-7914298 GCF_000951045.1 Mandrillus leucophaeus
TTTTTTTTTTTTGCATGGACCATGCATGAAACTTACCTTATTAATTCCATAGCACTATCAAATGCAGATCCTGTTTCATGTTTTCATCTCAAGGAAGCACAAAACAACTGATTACTGTTGAGGCTGTGTTGAGTTCCATCTCGATACCTTTGGTTTGCAGGTTGTGTCCATTCATCAAAAGCTAATTTCTCACCTTCTGCACTGTAGACCCAGTTTCATCTTCTGTACTGAGGTAGAACTTAGGAGCAAATCCACATGAAGAGCCTTTCTGTTTGATTGCAGAGCAACATGTAGTTCTTTTAGAAAAGGGAATCTACCAGCTGGGCATGGTGCCTCAACCCTGTAATTCCAGCACTTTGGGAGGCCAAGGGGGATGGATCACCTGAGGTCAGGAGTTCGAGACCAGCCTGGCCAACATGGAGAAATCCCATCTCCACTAAAAGTGCAAAAATTAGCCGGGCACGGTGGCAAATGCCTGTAGTCCCAGCTCGGGAGATTGAGGCAGGAGAATCGCTTGAACCTGGGAGGCAGAGGTTGCAGTGAGCCGAGATTGTGCCACTTCGGCCTGGGTGACAGAGCGAGACTCCATCTCAAAAAAAAAGGGAATCTATCTCTTAATTTTTTTTCTACTGTTCTTCAGGCTCTCCTCGTTAAAAAAAAAAAAAAAAAAAAAATCTCTGTATGTGCATGTGTCGCCACTTGAACTTTGCAAGTGGTTATTTTTATCATTTCTGGCACCTTAAGTTTTCATGTCATTGGTAATGTTTGAAATTTATGCATTTATTAAGCAGATTTTTAACACTTAGTAAATTGTTCCTAAATAGCCTCTGCTTTTTAGCTATTTACTTTATAAACTCAAATGTCTGGCTCCCTTCTTATTCTCCAGATTTGTGGTTCTTATCAGAAAAATGCAATTGACCATAGACCATTAAACACGATAATGAAAAATGCAACCTAGGTTATACTTTATCTGGGAACTTAATTCCTTTAAATATGATAATTATTTGTTGTTAACGGAAGCAGTAAAAAAATGTTAAAATCTCAGTTCCAGGGTTAGGGTCATCATTATTGTCATCATTATCATCATCATCATCACGTTATATTTTGCAAGGGAAAGGATTAACTGTCAAATTTTATTTTTATTTTATTTTATTTATTTATTTTCAAGACAGAGTCTCACTCTGTCGCCCAGGCTGGAGTGCAATGGCGCGATCTCAGCTCACTGCAACCTCCGCCTCCGGGTTCAAGAAATTCTTCTGCTCCAGCCTCCCGAGTAGCTGGGATTACAGGCGTGTGCCACCACGCCCAGCTAATTTTTATATTTTTAGTAGAGATGGGATTTTACCACGTTGGTCAGGCTGGTCTCAAACTCCTGACCTCAGGTGATCTACCCGCCTCGGCCTCCCAAAGTGCTGGGATTAGAGGCGTGAGCCACCGCGCCCGGCTAAACCAAAGATTAAATAATATTTAGAGTTGAAAATTATTGAGCTCTCACTCATATTAAATTCCGGGTCTAGTCATTTTATATGAAATGACTCATTTATGTTTCCCAGCAACCCAATCATAGAGACATTACTATTATTTCCACTGGGAGATAATGGGGCACAGAGAGGAAACTGAAGGACAGAGAGCTTAAATCAATTGTTGAAAGTGAGATTTGAACTTGGGGAGTGTGGGTCCACAGCCCATATTCTCTGTGTTCCCAGGTTATATCCGCTTTAGTGATAGAAGATATCTTTCATTAATTAAGTTTTCCTCTTTCTCTTTTTGTTCGATATGAAAGAAGAAAATAAATTTAAAGTTGGACTCTTTTTATAATATAGACTAGTGTAACTATGACAGCCAACCTCGACAAACCTGTTTGAGTATCTGTAATGCTTACAAAATGATATTTCCTATAAAAAAAAGAAAACCCCAAATGGACAATGGCACAAACATGGTAGAAGTTAACGTTTCACTGTAAAAACCCCAAATGGGTTTTTTTGATCAGGGAACTCTTTTCTAAGAGGTGATTTGTGACCCCGGGTCCTTCCAGCTAATGGCTCTACTGCCCTCAAGTGGCATCTCCAGTTGCCGTGTCTGTGTGCATGGGGCAGGCAAAAGGAGCTTGGCAGATTGTGTTTTGGGGATAGCACGTTTGGACCATCACTTCTGTTTGCTTCCCTGGGCTTGGAGCTCCATGCATGGCCACAGTGAACCACAAGGGAGCTAGGAAATTAGCTATTTATCCAGAAAGCAGAGGAGATACTGAACAGCTAGCGGGTCTCTGCCACAGTATCTATTGATAACGAATGTCAGATGTCACAGAAGAAAATACGGATTTTCTTAATGAGGATGCCATAGATTATTCTTAAAATTCATAGATGTATACAAATGTTAACTACCTTAATGATATTTTAGGGATACAGAAAAGGCAGATTTGTATCCATAAGCATGGTGTCATTTTTTTGTCTTTTAGGAATGTGTGTTTTTAACCTTCTTTTAAATTACTTTAATTTGTAGGGCCCTTTAAAAGGACGCAGAGTGGAAGGAATTCAATATGAAGACTTTTCTAAACTCGCCTGAGTTTGAAAATGTGTTAACAATACATTAAAATCTTAAAGCATCAAATTGGTGTTCGCCAGGGCATTATGAGACTCTACTGTGTTAGGGTATTCTTTTGTATTTAAAAAACAGGTTTTTGAAAATATTACTGTATAGTTGTTCAGCTAAACTTTGAGAACAATTTAATTATGTCTCATGAAGTATCAAAACTATGTAATTTTGTCCTTGTTATTTTTGTTTCCTTTGTAATTTACTTGATGAATTTATATCTTCATTAAAGAATGTTATTATAAAGTGTTTTATATATGACAATTTAGAATCATGTAATTGGAGGAAATCCTTCATACACTCTAAATTTATATTTTCAGTAGTAGAGTAGTAAAGTTGAACTACAAGTGTAATTAAATTTTAAACGTAAAACTATAAATACAGAAGCAGCTTTATTGTGGTAATAATTCGTATACCTTACAGACCACTCATTTAAAATATACATACAATTCAGTGGTTTTCAGTATTTTTGCAGAGTTGTGCAACCATCACCACTGTCTGATTTTAAAACACTTTCATGCCCCAAAATGAAGCCCTGTAATAGTCCGTTGCTATTTTTCCCCTCTGCCCTAGCCCTAGGCAGCCACTCATGTACTTTCCGTCTCTATGGATTTCCCTTTCTGGACATTTCTTATAAATGGAATCATATAATACACGATCTTTTATGACTGGCTTCTTACACTTAGCATCACGTTTTCAAGGTTTATCCATGTGGTGGCATGTAGGCCTGCTTCATTTGTTTTTGTGGCTGCGTAATATTCCACTGTATGGATGTACCATATTTTGTTTATCCATTCATCAGTTGATAAACATTTGGATTGTTTCTACTTTCTGGCTATTGTGAATAATGCTGCCATGATCATCCATTTACAGGATTTTATGTGAACAGAAGCTTTTGATTCTGCCAAACTCTTCCAGAGCAGCTATACCATTTTACAGTCCCACCAGCAATGTTGAACTTTACAGTTTTATTTGTTTTTAGTTTTTTTACTTTTAGAGACAGGGTCTCACTACGTTACCCAGGCTTCCCTCAAACTCCTGGGCTCAAGTGATCCCCCTGCCTCAGCCTCCCAAAGTGCTAGGATTGCAAGCGTGAGCCATGGCACCCTGCCTAACTCTACAGTTTGAAATAAGTAGGGCAGTATATTATTAGGGAATGCAAAAGACAGGAAACCCACACTTGCCTGTGCCAAAGGAAAAGAAGAGAAGGGATATTTATGGTGCACATGACTGAAAGGAGCAGACGCTAGCTTCCAGAGCAGTGGGACCAGGTGTCAACAGCCTTCCCAGGCTTGCACTCTGTCTCTGGCTTCCTGTGCTGACTCTCTACATTTACATTCTTGGGCACTCGAGGTTTACATCTTACCCTTCAGCAGCACCGGGAAGAGAGAGATGATCTATCTTTTCTTTTTCTTTTTTTTCTTTTTTTGAGACGCAGTCTCACTCTGTCGCCCAGGCTGGAGTGCAGTGGCA
>NW_012101476.1:7915384-7932142 GCF_000951045.1 Mandrillus leucophaeus
GAAATACTAGCAGGATGATGTCAGTAGCTTTACAGAAAATATTCTTCACGGATGAATTAAGGTTTTTTCAAAGTAACCTGACAGCATAGTATGGAAAGCAACTGGGTTTTGGGTGTGGGCAGTCTTTAGATCAAATTCCGGCAGTTCTGTTCATTAGCTTTGTAATATTAGAATGTTAACGTTCTTGAATTGCGATGTTTTTAATGTCTAAATTGTCAAAATGTTTTTCTGCCGGGTTGGTGTGAGACCGACAGAAAATACATATAAAGCATCAGACATGAAGTCCAGCACATAGTAGGTGTTGAATAAATGGCAGTGAGTGGTCATGTCCGGAAATGGAGCCAAGAAGTTCAGCCTGGACTACTAAGAATCTGGCCTGAAGAATTTCAAAAAGGAGAATGGTTCTCCCTGATAACAAATAGTGATGAGTAAAACCTGACAAATTACATATGCCTCCCCCAAATATGTAAGTTTGGAATCAACTCGGTGGTTTTCTTCAGAGAAAAACTGTTTCATGTCTGCCTCCCACATTTAATTCTCCAACATCTTTCTGAAATTATTTCAGAATGAAATGAGGTAGCATACTTGAGGTTAAATTCAATAAAAAATATCTGAAGCATAAAAATACGATTCTAGATGTAACAGTAGTTTTTTCCCTCGAGTTTGTAGAGCCTGATAGTGTTTATGCTAAGCAGAATGACTACAGATAACTAACAACAGGTCTTATGATTAGACTTTTATTTTTGAAGCGTCATAAGCTATTTTTCTTTTTTTCGAACATAGACTTTACTTATTAGAGCAGTTTCTGTGGGTTTTGACAAATGTATAATGACATGTATCTGCCACTGTAGCATCACACAGAACCGCTTCACTGCCCTAGAAGTTTCCTGTGTTCTGCCTGTTCCCTGTCTCCCCCCAAATCTCTGCTGGCCACTGATCTTTTTACTGTCTCCCTAGTTTTGTCTCCATCGAAGGTCATATAGTTGGAGTCGTACAGTGTGTAGCTTTTTCAGATTGGCTTCTTTCACCTAGTAGAACATACACATGTCAGGTTCCTCCGTGGTGTTTTGGTTAGGTTTTTGTGGCTCGATAGCACACTTCATTTTGGCACTGAATAATATTCTATTGTCTGAATGCACCACAGTTTATACACTCACCTACTGAAGGATATCCTGGTTGCTTCCAGGGTTTGGAAATCATGAATAAAGCTGCTACAAACATCTGTGTGCAGGTGTTTTGTGGATAGACGTTTTCAACTTATCTGTGTAAAGACCACGGAGCACAATTGCTGGATCATATGCCAAGAGTCTTCTGAGAAACTACCCCCCTGTCTTCCAGGGTGACTGTACCATGTTGTATTCAAACAAGCAGTGAGTGAGAGTTCCTGTTGCTCCCCATCTCCACCAGCATTTGATGCTGTCAGTGTTCTGGATTTTGGCCCATCCTAATAGGTGTACGGTGGGATCTTATCGTTGCTTTAATTTGCATTTCTTTGATGAAGTATGATGTGGGGCATCTTTTCATATGCTTATTTGCTGCCTGTATATCTTCTTTGGTGAGATGTCTTTCAGGATTTTTGCCCACTATTTAATTGGGTGACTCATTTTCTTATTGTTGAATTTTAAGAGTTCTTTGTATATTTCAGTTAAGTGTTCTTTATCAACTGTGTCTTCTGCAAATATTTTCTCTCAAGTCAGTGGCTTGTCTTCTTATTTTGTTTTAAGCTATTCTTCTTTTAACAACTGACTTGAGGTCATATCAAATTGTTGGTTTTGTTGTCCTGAGAGACCAAAATCTGTTTTCTTCATTAGAATCTCATTAAATCTCATTTGCTGATTTTTCCTTTGTCTTCTGGCATCTACTTCTAACTGCCTCTCAGTTTCAGTTTTTCTGATATGATTGCATAAAATTCATTCAGCCAGCATTTATGGACTGCCTTCAGTAGGTAAGCCATTGTACTGGAGATACGAGTGAGAAGCAGATAGAGACCCAAGGTGTGTGTTATAGGAATTGACAATGTTCAATGATAATCAAATGAAATGATAGGCCAGTAAGAGAAACTTGATCATGTATAGCAGCTACTTGAAAATCTGCCCTGACTGCTGGGCCTGAGAAACTGTTCACTGATACCAGTATACACCTCAGTTCCTACTTGGGTAAGATGGAATCACAGGATTAGAATATGATCAGCCTTTTTTTTTTTTTTTTTTGAGACAGACTCTGTCACCCAGGCTGGAGTGCAGTGTTGCGATCTTGGCTCACTGCAACTTCCGCCTCCTGGGTTTAAGCGGTTCTCCTGCCTTAGCCTCCCGAGTAGCTGGGATTACAGGTCCATGCCACGGCACCCGCCTAAGTTTTGTATTTTTAGTAAAGACATGATTTCGCCATGTTGGTCAGGCTGGTGTCGAACTCCTGACCTCAGGTGATCTGCCTGCCTTGGCCTCCCAAAGTGCTGGGATTACAGGCATGAGCCACCGCGCCCAGCCAGAATATGATCAGCCTTGATTATAAGTTAGTCATTAGGTTGACTGCAGTGACCCTAGAAACGTTAATTAGATAACTGAATAATTATGCCACTTAAGGAAGCCATCCTGGAGCGTTTTTTTTTTTCTCTTCTGTAGTTATTTTAGGAATAGTTACCAAGAAGTAGACTCAGCCATTGTGAAAAAGTTAAGAAAAATAACACTAAGTTCTTATAGCATACAAGCATCTCTAGTACCTAGATAGCCAGGTAATTTTTACTTTGATTTTACTGGGCCTTTGGAGTCACTTATATCTCCTTCAGTTGGGATAAGACTAAAGAGAAGATGCCACTGGATGGTAGTAAGTGATCCTTTAAAGCTGCAGTTTCTTTTGATAGAACTCTATTACCATATATAAGTATATACCCCAAGATTTTCATTCTTACTTTTAAGACCACTGTGCACACATAAAATACTAAGAAGCTAAACTTAGTATCTGCAGGTAGAAGTTTTAAATTCAAGATTTTAACCGAGTAACAGAATTAGTGTTAAAATCTCACTTTTGAAGTTTCTGTTGAATATTAGCATTCTAATATTTAATATGTTTCTATTTTTGAAATAGGAAATGGAAAAGATGCAGTAGATTTTTCAAAAGTGTATCATAGGTGACCACTTCTTATAGAGGAAGAAGACTAAGAGGTAGTGCTATTTACCTCGTCAGCACTAAGGCTATCTTTACTTTTACTTATTTTTATGAAGAGATGGGAGTCTCACTATGTTGCCTAGGCTGGTCTTGAACACCTGGCCTCCAATGATGCTCCTGCCTTGGCCTCTGAAAGTGCTGGGATTATAGGCATCAGGCACCACGCCCAGCCAGTAATCTTTAGCTTCTAGAAACAATCACATTTCCTTAAGATTTTGCAATTAGGTTTGGAGATGCCCACTTGCTTTTTCGAGTACGGGTTGGATATGTGCAAAAAAAGAGTTTTGCCTCTAAAATGAAAAATGACTTTTATCAGATTACGGAAAGAAAGATTCATAAAAATGTGCCTTTAAAAAGCTTTTTTAAAGTGCAAATTCACCAATTTGGCTTTTGAGAATATGTTCATTTTAGGAATTGATTTTTTTTTTTTTTTTTTGAGACGGAGTCTCGCTCTGCCGCCCAGGCTGGAGTGCAATGGCCGGATCTCAGCTCACTGCAAGCTCCGCCTCCCGGGTTCACGCCATTCTCCTGCCTCAGCCTCCCAAGTAGCTGGGACTACAGGCGCCCGCCACCACGCCCGGCTAGTTTTTTGTATTTTTTAGTACAGACGGGGTTTCACCGTGTTAGCCAGGATGGTCTCGATCTCCTGACCTCATGATCCGCCCGTCTCGGCCTCCCAAAGTGCTGGGATTACAGGCTTGAGCCACCGCGCCCGGCCAGGAATTGATTTTTTAAGGAAAGTTGTAAACACAGCAAAGCACAGGATTACAGTGGTTCAGACTTGCATCTTAGCACCAAAATCCACTATACAAGAGCAGACAGCATAAAGTAACCCAGTTTCGCTTTAAATTGGTTGCTTATTTTATTCTGCCTTATAAATGTCATTGGCTTTTTGTTAGAATATAATTTACTACTTTATTTTGAAATAAAGTCTAATATAAGATTTAGCATGTAAGTGGTATTCCTCAGAAATGGTTTAAATGCAAATAAAGTAACAGTTCTACCAGGAGTACTAACAAAAATGCCGTGTTCAAGGTATATTAAATGTGTGTGAAACTTGATTCACAGACACACAGGGCTTCCAGAGAATTTGGAACTATGATTCAGAATTCACTTAGCAACATTCACAGTGTGTCTCATTAGCCATCTGAGGTAACATCCTGAGCGATTTTAAACATGTGCAGAATTTGGGAGCAACAAAAACTCCCAAGTGGGGCTGGGCATGGTGGCTCACACTGGTAATCCCAGCTACTTGGGAGGCTGAGGCAGGAGGATCACTTCAACCCAGGAGGTGGAGGTTGCAGTGAGCTGAGATTGCGCCACTGTGCTCCAGCCTGGGCAATAAAGTGAGATTCCATCTCAAGAAAAAAACACACACACACACACACACAGTAAAGAAATCACCTTCCCTTGTGTGGGTGGGCCTCATCTAATCAGTCAAAGGTCTGAATAGAACGAAAATGCTGACCTCCCCAAGTCAGAGGGGATTCTCTAGTGTACGGCCTTTGGACTTCATCTGCAGCATCGGCTCTTCCTGCCTGATGGCTTTTGGACTGGAACACTGGCTCCTCCCTGGGTCTCCTGTACCATCAGCCTACTCTGTAGATTTTGGATTTACAAGCCTCCATAATCACATGAGCCAATCCTTATTGTAAATCTCCTGTGGGTTCTGTTTTTCTGGAGAACCATGGCTAATTCAGACCTCATACACTCACAAGGGTCCCAGGGACCAACACTATGAAGAGAATCTTGGACAAAAATACTGGGTTATCACAGGCACCATAGCAAGGCTATCCCTACAGAAGGTAGCAGGGCTTTAGTATAAATCTCTACAAAGCACCTAAGATCAAGTAAACCCCGTTCATATTCTATGCTCACCATCTAACCCTCTCATAATCATACCTCCCATGCAACTAGTAGTGTAAAGATGGATGCAATCTGCAAGGTTGGGGACCTGAGACTCAACAACAATGAAATGATCAGCTGGGTGTGGTGGCTCATATCTGTAATCCCAGCACTTTGGAAGGTTGAGGCGGGAGAATCACTTGAGCCCAGGAGTTTGAGACCAGCCTGGGGACCATAGTGAGACCTCGTCTCTGTGAAAAAATAAAAATGAGCCAGGCATGGTGACATGCACCTGTAGTCCCAGCTACTAGGGAGGTTGAAGTGGGAGGATTGCTTGTGCCCAGGCTGAGGCTGCAGTGAGCTATGATCACGCCACTGCACTCCAACCTGGGCAACAGAGCGAGACCCTGTCTCAAAGGAAAAAGAAAAGATTAATAAATGATCACAGTAAACACCACATTTAAGGCTCTGTCCAGATGCTGGCTTGTCTCAGCACCACCTTGATTCACACACTTTGGCGTCTAAAAATGCAACAAAATCCTAAAAGCTCATTTGTAAGATGTTTATTTTCTTCAGGTGTATTTACAGGCTTTATAAAACACCCTGATATCTGATTCATTTTCATTAACCACCCTGATATCTGGTTCATTTTAATTATTCAAACCAAAGAATATCTGCAAAAGTGACAGGGGAAAGATGTGTATTAATATATATAATTTCCCAAACTATAAACCCTTAAGGCCGTTTGAGAAAGCTGTAGAGCTGAGGCACGAAGTAATCCTTGTAATGCCCGTCAATGAATCCTTTTCCACTGTTGTGCACAAACCAGCAGGTAACATCCGTTCCAAACACTAGATCCGTTCTGTAGTCTTTCTGTAAGCCCCTGCAAGGAAGCAAGGCATGTGGTTAGCGGGAGGCCGAGGGATGGCTGGCCGGGCACCCCTAGACACAAGACCCCGTCTTTTCCTTGCTGTTCGTGGTGTTCTGTTACCACATCTGCCGCCCCCCCACCTATCGCTGCTCCCCAAGTCATGTGAAACACCCAAGTCTGGGGCTTGGTGTTGGAAGGACAGAGAATCAGCGGAGTGTCCTTAGAGAACTCAAAGAACCCTTAGAGTTGACCCATATGGGCTTTTCCAGCAAGGGAAACAGTAGCCAATGGAAAGAAGGCAGGAACAAGACTCCACGGCGTTGAGGCTGACCTCACCGGTCACTTAAAGAATGAGTCGGTGGCCAGGCACGGTGGCTCATGCCTGTCATCCCAGCGCTTTGGGAGGCCAAGGCAGGCGGATCATTTGAGGCCAGGAGTTCAAGACGAGCCCGGCCAACATGGAGAAACCCTGTCTCTACTAAAAATATTTTTTAAAAAAATTAGCTGGGCGTATGCCTGTAGTCCCAATTACTCGAGAGACTGAGGCACGAGAATCGCTTGAACCCAGGAGGCGGGGGTTGCAGTGAGCCAAGGTTGCACCACTGCACTGCAGCCTGGGCGACAGAGCAAGACTCTGTCATCAATAAAAAAGAATGCATTGGTGGCACCTCTTAACTGCACTTTCTGTGTGTATAAGGCTGATACCTGCTGTTTCTGAGCAGATTCATGTCCTCCACTTGAAGGGCAAAGTAGCCAACAATTTGTAAAGGATCTGGCACATTGCGTGAATGAGGCTTAAAAGTGTATCACCGCGCCCAGTTCAGCAGACAGCTCAGTTTCAGTTATGAACCACGAGGTGCTTGCAGTGGATGAAATGGAGGCCCAGCATTTACTTTTTGTCGTTATAATAAACGCATGTGTGTGTATATATATGTATTTATTTATATATGTATATATATTTATGTACATATATATCTATGTATAAATATATAAAATATTTATAAATATATAAATATACATATATTTATATATGTATATAATAGAATATAAATATATAAATATAAACATAAAAATATAGACTGCACCACTGCACTCTAGCCTGACTCCATCTCTCTCTATATATATATAAAGTAAATGCATATATAGATATATAAATATCTGTGTGTGTGTGTGTGTGTGTGTGTGTGTGTGTATATATATATAGAGAGAGAGAGAGAGAGAGAGATGGAGTCAGGCTGGAGTACAGTGGTGCTATCTCCACCCACTGCAACCTCCACCTCCCAGGTTCAAGCGATTCTCCTCCTTCAGCCTCCCGAGTAGCTGGGATTACAGGCACCTGCCACCACACCCAGCTAATTTTTGTATTTTTAGTAGAGATGGGGGGGTTTCAACATGTTGGCAAGATGGTCTTGAACTCCTGACCTCAGGTGATCCACCTGCCTTGGCCTCCCAAAGTGCGCCCTACCTATTTATATATTATGTTTTTATTTATGAGACAGGTCTCACTCTGTTACCCAGGCTGGAGTGCAGCGGTACAATCATAACTCACTTCAGCCTCAAACTCCTGGGCTCAATGGATCCTCCCACCTCAGCCTCCTGAGTAGCTGAGGCTATAGGCAGAATCTACCATACCTGGCTAATTATTTTTATTTTTGTAGAGATGGAGTCTTACTATGTTGCCCAGGCCGGTCTTGAACTCCTAGTCTCAAGTGATCCTCCCACATTGGCTTCTCAAAGCATTGGGGTTACAGGCATGAGCCACCATGCCTGGCAGTAAACACTCTTTTACCAACTTCAGATAGCTTAATATTAGCATTATTAATTTGTGCTCACAATTGCTTCTGTGACACACGCTCACTGATTCCCATCAGTACCTTGTTCCTCCCATAACCTGATACTAATTGAATGGTGTATTCACCAAGAATCCATTGTTTCAGTTCACAAATCTACTTTCGTGGCAATACTTCCGAATACAATTTTATGGTTATCATTGTAATGTTATGGTTTAATTATGTCAAAGCCAATGACATTTGTTTTGCATGAAGAATCCTTTCTAACAAAGCGAAGTTGACTGCTTTGTAAAAACTCTAAAAAGGGGTAAACGGCTTTAAAACGGTACCAAATTTGGCATGGGTGAGACAACTGTAAAGGACTGGGAAAAAATATCAAGATTTGTAAGATTTTTACACTCAGAATGTCTTACGAGCTTCTAAGTTCTCACTTTAGATGAAGCATATGGGGGTGGTTTGTATAAGAAAAGCTACACAAAAAAAAAGCAGTCAGAGATCCATGTGTAAAAGGAAAGCTCTAGCCTGATGTAAAAATCTATATTCGTTCTGCAGTACTATGGTAATAGGTGTTTTTATGATTCTCTCCTTTGATCCACGTGTCCAGTTATCCAAGTTGTGAAGCTCTCATGAGGGCTTCTAAAGTATGAAGATGAGAACAACAGGTTAGTTAATCTTGGCATCGCATGACCCTAGATACCCCGTCATTATTTGCATTTAAGGTGGGATATCAGAAGTGCCCTTACGCGAATGCTGTGTGTGTCTATTCCTGATGAATTGCTTAGTGTGATGTAGGTAGTGCTTACAACACTTCTTCTTGCTCCTCTATTTTGCTGTGTGGGTCTAATTCTAACACGAGCCCTCTTCGTCACTGACCTTACACCCGAGGCCTACCTGGTGACAATGAGCTTCTGCCCCTTCACTTCCATGCTGGCCTCTGGTTTCTCAGGGTCCTTTCCCGGTCTCTCATTGAAGATGTGTATCTTTGGTTCCTGCATGAACTGGCCTGGCGAAACAGAATCAGACATTGATTTACATGGAATCATAGTCAAATAAAAAGACAGGCTTGTTACTGGCTCCATGCTACATTTTGGTCCTCCCTCTGGGATTTCTAGGGTGGAAAGACAAGCTGAGAGGAAAAAAGAGTGGTGATGGGAGGGAGGGTCCTTCCTGGGAGCACATTTGTGCTGCTCACGATCTTTTTTTATTTTTATTTTTTTTCATTTGAGGAAGGATCTCCCTCTGTCACCCAGGCTGGAGTGCAGCGGCACGATCTCAGCTCACTGCAAGCTCCGCCTGCCGGGTTTATGCCATTCTCCTGCCTCAGCCTCCCGAGTAGCTGGGACTACAGGTGCCCGTCACCACACCTGGCTAATTTTTTTTTGTATTTTTAGTAGAGACGGGGTTTCACCGTGTTAGCCAGGATGGTCTCGATCTCCTGACCTCGTGATCTGCCCGTCTCGGCCTCCCAAAGTGCTGGGATTACAGGCTTGAGCCACCACTCCCAGCCCTTTTTTTTTTTTTTTTAAATTGAAGAGATGAGGCCGGGTGCGGTGGCTCACACCTGTAATCCTAGCACTCTGGAGGCCGAGCCGGGCAGATCACCTGAGGTTGGGAGTTCCAGACCAGCCTGACCAACACGGAGAAACCCTATCTCTACCAAAAATACAAAATTAGCCGGGCATGGTGGTGCAGGCCTGTAATCCCAGCTACTCGGGAGGCTGAGGGAAGAGAATCGCGTGAACTGTGGAGGTGGAGGTTGCGATGAGCTGAGATTGTGCCATTGCACTTCAGCCTGGGCAACAAGAGCGAAACTCCATCTCATAAATAAATACATAAATAAATAAATAAATTTAAGAGATGGAGTGTCCCTTTATCAGCCAGGCTGGAGCACAGTGGCACAGTCACAGCTCACTGCAGCCTCTAATTCCTGGACTCGGGCAATCCCACCGCAGCTTCCTGAGTAGCTGGGACTCCAGGCAGGATCCACCACATCCTGCTAATTATTTTTATTTCCTACTTTTTTGATAGCAATGGGGTGCCCAGGCTGGTCTTGAACTCCACAAGCAATCCACCTGCCCAGGCCTCCTAAAGTGCTGGGATTACATGAGCCACCGTGCCCGGAGCTCATGGTCATTTTATACATGAGGTTGGTCTAGTGGATTGTAAGTAAATCGAGCACCCTGATGGCAGGAAAGTGAGGTGAGCACCTGAGAGCATAGCTCAGATCACAGGCACAAGATTTGTTTGTGATGTCACAGGCTTTACATTTGAGCCCTTCTTAAAATACTAGGGACAGTTGTCCAGGGTGTTCTGCGTGTTATCACAGACCTCCTAAATGGGTTCACCTCGCTTCAGTTAGAAAAAGATCTTTAACGTAAAACTTGAAATGTATCTGTCCCTTCTCTTAACTTGCCCAGTTTGTGATGCTGAAATCCCGGCCCTGGACAGCCTTGTCTAGAACAGCAAAAGGCTGTCACATTCCCGAGTGACCCCACGCTGCTATGTTGGTCCTCTGTGCTCTTGAGTCCACACCTGCCATGTCCTCAGCTTGTAACCACTGTCAGCCAAAGCTGCTAAAGAGTTAGAGTGGCCCCGCCCTCGTCAGATGGTCCATAGACACTTTACCTATTAGTCCGTGGGCATTAGGTGAAAACTTGTTTGTAGGGGGGACGTAGATTCCCAGAAAGTCAACATTGATGGGATGCTTCTTCCAAACACGATGAAGTAAAACAGAAAAGGACATCTCTTTGTCCAGGGTGATAGTTACCACTTTTGCTTTCTTCACTGAGATCTGCACCCTGGTGTGAAAGTCCAAGTGGAATTAAACCATTTCAGTACTGACCTTTTTAGAAAGTCATTCTTCTCACCCCTAATATGAACTCTTCACTCCTCCCAGACAATTCGGCTAGTTATCTAAGCGCTTGCAACAGTTTATAGATAAATGATTAATGAACGGATACTCATTGGGAAGCTTCTATGCAGAGGACACAATCATGGCATTTGGAGCGCACTCTGCGATCGAGTCGGGTATAGATTTCAGCTGGTGGATTCGTTCGCTGACCAGCACATACACAGTGAGTGCTTACTGACGCCAGGCACTAGATTAGGTCCTGGGACCCATGGTGGCCAAAAGCACCGTGCCCACTGCCAGGAACAGAGGAGGGAGTGAGAACAATTTTTCTGAACCTCAACTTCCTTATATTTAAAACGATGATTTTTTCTTTTTAATGTTGATGTCACTGATGCCTGGGTTTAGTTATGCAGTCATGTGTCACGGACAGGCCTGAGTTCAGATGAAATCATACTTGCCTCTGATTCATGACTTGAGCCGTGTCGGACCAGGACAAGGCAAATGTGCTAGAACCACCACTCAGGGTGATGGCCTCAGTGCTGATTTCTATTTTTACGTCTTCACTTTGGAAATAAAATCCCAGTTTTCCAAAATAGGTGCTTAGTTTTCCATTGTTGGGCTTCTTGGCACCAACAAGCTGACCATTGATTACAATTCCTACAGGAAAGAAAAAAATGAGTTTTTCTCTTGTGTGCCCTTTATTTTGCATGTGTGGGTACTATAGTTCAAATTTATAAAACTTGGCAATATAGGAAAGTTATAATTTTGCTTCAAGATTTACATAACATTTTCTTCTTTGTGCTTCTCATTGTATAACATATATTTTAATATAACAGTTATAAAATTTAATAAAATTTAATTTAATTTTATATCAGTTATAAAATTTAATTGTCAGTGTATAAAATGTAATTTAAATAATTTACTATCATATAGTGTTTAAATGAATTTTTGTGTGTGTGTGACGGAGTCTCGCTCTGTCACTAAGGCTGGAGTGCAGTGGCACGATCTCGGCTCACTGCAACCTCTACCTCCCGGGTTCAAGCGATTCTCCTGCCTCAGCCTCCTGAGTAGCTGGGATTACAGGTGTGTGCCACCATGCCCGGCTAATTTTTTTTTTTTGTATTTTTAGTAGTCGGGGAGTTTTATCATGTTGGCCAGGCTGGTCTCGAACTCCTAATCTCAGGTGAACCACCCGCCTCAGCCTCCCAAAGTGCTGAGATTGCAGGTGTGAGCCACCACGCCTGGCTCGTATTTAAATTAATTATATCACAACAAGATCTGCTAGTTCATACTCAGAGAGAGGGTATATATTTTGAGCTATGATGGTTCAAAATAGTTAAGAATATATTTATAATTTAATTTCTCACTAATATCACTGAAATATATAGCACTTCTATTAAGGTGAGAAAGAAAGAAATCCAAGGCAGTGACAGGAAAGCATGACAGTGACCTAATTGTCTAAAGCAAATATAATTTATTTTTATTTTACCTGATTCTGGGTCAGAAACCAGGTTGAGGATTTTTCCAGGTTCCGAGTCAATATTGAAACAAATGTTCTTCTGGCTTTTTGGTAGATAAATGATGAAATGTGGGTCATTTTCAACTGGAAAATATACAAAGAAAACGTAAACAAAATCATTAAAAGGAAGATGATTTTGAGCACTATATCATTCCTGAACATCTTTAATTTAATCGGAACAAATATTTATTGTGCTTCTCCTTTATGCTCGGTACTCCCCCAGGCCTCGGAGAGCCAGTGGTTCATACTCCATTGTCCCTCTGTCATGGAGCACTTCCTCACAAATGTGAAGTGACTTGACCCTCATTTTAGGAAAGTTGTTGGTGGCAGTATGAATAAAAGCTTGCAGAGGAGTTACGGGAAGTTCGTGCAGTAGCTAAACCTGTCACTCAGGCCAGAAATGTTCAGTTCACACCTCCAGGTTCATGCTCTGCAGTCCACAAATACGTGGTTAGTTGATTTTTATTGGAGCCGGACACTACAGGGCATTGTAAAAACACAGAACAGGCCAGGTGCGGTGGCTCATGCCTGTAATCCCAGCACTTTGGGAGGCCGAGGTGGGTGAATCACGAGGTCAGGCATTCAAGACCAGCCTGGCCAGCATAGTGAAACCCCATCTCTACTAAAAATACAAAAAATTAGCCGGGTATGGTGGTGGGCACCTGCAATCCCAGCTACTCGGGAGGCTGAGGCAGGAGAATTGCTTGAACCTGGGAGGCAGACGTTGCAGTGAGCCAAGATGGCGCCACTGCACTCCAAGCCGGGCGACAGTGCAAGACTCTGTCTCAAAAATAAATAAATAAATAATAAAATAAAATTAAAAACACACACAACAAAGGCTCTTTTAAAAATAATCTTGGCCAGGCCTGGTGGCTCACTCCTGTAATCCCAGCACTTTGAGATGCCCAGGTGAATGGATCACCTGAGGTCGGGAGTTCGAGACCAACCTGACCAACATGGAGAACTCCCATCGCTACTAAAAAATTAAAAAAAAAAAAATTGGCCAGGTGTAGTGGCGGGCGCCTGTAATCCCAGCTAGTCGGGAGCTGAGGCAGGAGAATTGCTTGAACCCGGGAGGCGGAGGTTGCAGTGAGCCGAGATTGAGTCATTGCACTCTAGCCTGGGCAACAAGAGCGAAACTCCGTCTCAAAAATAAAAATGAAAAGAAACCCTTAAACAATCATTATATTATGATATCCTCTTTCTTCCTCTACACAAATATGGTAGTTTGAAATATTCTGTTTGAAGAAAATTGCTTTTATTAAAGACAACGATTGGTTTTGCCATTTAATTAACTCAAATCCCACCAATCAGACCTTCTGATAAGCAATAGTGAATCAGTGCTGCCATACTGACTTGACAGAATTTAAGACAACAGAAATGAAGCATCATGGTTAAATGGGTCAGTCCAGCCTGAAATTTTGATCAGGCTGAAAGTAGATCGAGGACCTCCATGACTAATGTTACAGATTCCTAGCACCTGAGGTTTATGGGCAGAACACTGGTCAGTGATAACTGAGCTGCAACTAGGAAAGAGAAGCTTGCATCCACCCTGCAGGGAGGGTATTATCATCCCCGTTTTAGAGGTGGACTGCTTGAGCCCTAGAGGGGTTTCAGTGTATGACCAAGGTCATGGGGCAGATGTATCTCCAGGACTGTCTGACTTTGAAGTCCTCATCCTTTGTACTGCATCCTACAACAGAGATGAGAAACTTGGAAGAAGCACTACAGTCTTAACTGGAAAGAATATTTAAAGGTAAATTAACTTGGTCTCAACAATTTTCTCCAAAAGCTTTATTTCGCAAAGCCACAGTTTAAGCAGCTCACTCCCTGGGCATCACGGTAGTGTCTGGCTCTCAGAAACCGCTGGTTGGAAAGGTACAGTAAAAGCAACTGCTCCTCCAGCGTGGTCAGCTTCCACACGGATTCCTCACTCGTGCGTGGCAGCGGACATTTGCCACTGTTAACTGAGATTTCTGCATGGTCCCTTCTGGGACTCCCACCCCCACAGAGCTGGGGTAGGAGAGGGGAGTGTTGTACAAAGCACTACCAGCAATGGAGGGTGAAGGAGCAAGTTACTTGTGGCCTAGAAATCATTTTAGAGATAAGCCCTACGGGTGAGATGAAGTGACTATTTTATCATCCTATTTTATGTTATAGTATTTTATTTTGAGACAGAGTCTTGCTCTGTCACCCAGGCTGGAGTGCAGTGGCACGATCTCAGCTCACGACAACCTCCACCTCCCAGGTGCAAGCAATTCTCCTGCCTCAGCCTCCCGAGTAGCTGGGATTACAGGCACCTGCCACCATGCCCAGATAATTTTTGTATTTTTAGTACAGACAGGGTTGGCCAGGCTGGATTCGAACTCTGACCTCAAGTGATCTACTCTCCTCAGCCTCCCGAAGTGCTGGGATTACAGGCGTGCCACCATGCCAGGTCTCTATTTTATTTTTTGAGACAGGGTCTCCCTCCCTCTGTCACCCAGGCTGGAATGTAGTGGTGAAATAATAGCTCACTGCAATGTGTTGCACTTCTGGGCTCAGGCAATCCTCCCACCTCAACCTCTTGAGTAGCTGGGACTACAGGTGCACCACTATGCCTGGCTAATTTTTTGAAAAGGGTTTTTTTTTTTTTTTGCTGGTCTCAAACTCCTGGCCTCAAGCAATCCTCTCCCACCTGAGCCTCCAAAAGTGCTGGTATTACAGGTGTGAGCCATGTACCTTGCCTGAAATAACATTAAATGTCCATTCAAAGTCCTTGCTAAGCTTTCTCTGCTACAACATGATATTTGGTATGTGCTAGGCATACAACCTTGAGAACCAGCTTTGAGGCTTTCTTGATGGAAAGGTCTATATTCCAGGCAGTCAAGAAAGCTGCACAGTTCTAGGACCAGCAGGAACCACCCTTCTAAATTTCAAACACTCAAGTCAAGCTGGGACTTTGCAGCTTCCGATGTGCTCTGTCTCTGAGTGTTGAAATTTACTTTTTTTCTAATAAAAAGAAAAGTAAGGAAAGAAAAGCTGCACACAGGTTTTCTAGATGAACTAGCTAATTGCCAGCAGCTGTGATCTCTGTGGGTGAAGGCTGCAATGCAAGGAGCTGGAAACAGGAGAGGAGACACTGTCCCTCCCATTTCCCCGGGGCAGCTCCCCTCTCACATGCTGTGGGAGAAGATGCCAGAGAGGTTGTCAATAGAAAGGCAAAGAAATTGACAATGGAAGGCAAAGAAATCTGCGATTACACAAGGAAGCCACAGCCACCAAAACTCTCACAAAGAAATACATTTTCCTGGCTTTTAGATGACCACAGCTACTACCCAAACCTCCCACTGAAACTGTTTGCAGAAAGGTTTCTTTAAAGACTGAACACAACTAGGATTCTGTAAATACATGATTTAAAACAAACAAAATAAGGTGTATTTCTATAGAAAAACACGTCATCTGCCTGCCTTGGCCTCCCAAAGTGCTGGGATTACAGGCATGAGCCACCGCACCCGTCCTCATTCACACAATGCTTCCCAGGATTATGGTCGGCTGAGTTCTGGGACACACAAGCAGTGGAGAAGCTTTACCTCTCATCACATGTGGGGGTGGCGTGGACTCCAGCACCTGAGCTCCTTGTGCCAGCATGGAGATCACGGGCGTTGGTGAAGGATTGGCCCAAGACGGGATGGAATCTGGAGACACTTTGCTGCCGTAATACAGGGCCCCTGGGTAGAAAAACCTGCATCTGTTAGTTTCTAGGTTTACGTTTCCACGGAAATTGCTCACCATATCAAGAATCTGTTTTATGCACCCCCAGATGTTGTCAGCTTAGGTTTTTCTCCTCTATTTTTATGCCAGAGTTCTCTCTTGTCAGGCTCCCTCTGGCATGTTGCTGAGGGAGGAGGCCAGTGATAACGGTTCTTTCTGGAGTCTGGAACCTGAGCAAGGGTGGCCGTGGGAGGAACCACTTTATAGGGCTGGGGAAGGGCCCGGTGACTCCAGTGCAGGCTGGGGAGCTAAGTCTGGGAGAAGGCCCAGGTTACCGCGGCATCTTCCTGGCTCCATCCCCATTCACTCACAAACAAGCCGAGCAGGTTAGTTTCCCAGAGAGGTTTCCTTCCTGGTGAGAGAGATTTCGCATGACAACAAAAAGCACTTTTTGCTTTCCGATAGCCAGGCTAGCTCTCTGTGAGAAAGCCATACCTAGAAACTAATCCAGGGTTCATTTGTCCCTAGACCTATTTAGCTGTGAGTCTACAGGTTGTTGTCATGGGAACATTACAAGTCAGAGTTCCCCGAACCACGGACCAGTGCAGTAAACTTGGTGTCATGCTTGAACGAAATTTAAAATGCACAAAATCCTTCCATTGTGTGCAAAGCATTCTTAAGGATATATTTCACAGAAATCCAAATACCGCATGTTCTCACTTACCTTGGGAACTACATTGAAAAGTCAATACTGGGTACTACACGGACTAACGATGGAAAGAATAGACACTGGGGACTTCTAGAGGGGAGAGGGAGGGAAAGGGGAGGTCGGGGGGGGGAGAGTTGAAAAACTACTGAGTACCATGGTCGCTACCTGGGTGACATGATCATTTGTACCCCAAGCCTCAGTAACATGCAATATATCAATGTAACTTGCACATTTAACCCCTGAATCTAATATATATCATATATTATAGGTAGTATATAATTATACATAATATATAATATATTACATATATTATAT
>NW_012101476.1:7932647-7938466 GCF_000951045.1 Mandrillus leucophaeus
AGGATACTAATTATATATTATCTATAATGTATAATATATATGTGTGTATGTATATAGCATATATGTATATATGTTTCAGTAGGACCAGTCCCCAAGAAAGAGAAGAGAAAGAGATGTATAAACCTGAGATCTCCTAGCCCTGGGTGCGTGCACCTCGGGGGTGCCTGGAGACTTTCTGCAGGACTCAGAGAGCATAGACTGTTTGAAAGGCAATTTCTAGAGTCTCAGTTTAGACATAGACTCTTTCCTAAAGAAACCCTTTTCTCCCAGTTTACAAGCAGAAGGCCTGCTCTTCTCCACTCCCCTCCCGAAAAAGTCCTCCAGGAACCAAAACATCCATTGGAATATTGATGTAGGGCGAAAAACCTGATTCCAATGATCAGGAGCGAATGCTTGTGCAAGCCACAGGGCTTCCAATTCTTTGCTTTCAGCAAAATTGAGGAAGGGCTCACGTTGTCAGCTGATAAATTATACAAGATTTTTTGGACACTAGGTCCATATGCATGTTTTGGCATATAAATTTCAAAGAGTTCAGATAAGCGAGTAACTGTCTGTACCAACCAGTATTTATCGGGACTTCTGCCCATACAAGTTCTCTTAGAAGTAGAATTGATGCTGAATCCTGTCTCTTTCAATCCATTCATAAATAATACTTATCCATGAATACATGAAAAACACCCAGTCACATTTTTCCCAGTAAGAGATTATAGATTATTTCCACTCCAATTTTACTTCTTACGTGTAATCAAATTTATAATTTATTTATATTATTTTGCTCACTTGGCTACTAGTAGTAATATTAATCAGACCCAGTTCAGAAGAGAATTTTGAATACTCAGAATCTTATGGTTATGACTTTTAAATTAAATTTTTAATTAAAATTAAAATTTATAAACTTTTTTTCTTATAGATAAGTGAGGTGATTACTAAAAGAAGCATAAAAATATATTACAATAGGATATAGTTCCGCTGGGCAAGTGGAGTGAAAATACAAGTTCAACTAGAAAAAAGAATAATGTAAAACTTCCAATAATTTTTTTTTTTTCGAGACAAGGTCTTATTCTGTCACTCAGGCTAGAGTGCAGTGGCATAATTGGCTCACTGCAACGGTCACCTCCCAGGCTCAAGCAATCCTCCCACCTCAGCCTCCTGAGTACTTGGGACTATGGACACGTGCCACCATGCCTGGCTAATTTTAGTATTTTTTTCTAAAGATGGGGTTTTGCCATGTTGACCAGGCTGGTCTCATATTCATAGGCTCAAGTGATTAACCCACTCCAGCCTCCCAAAGTGCTGAGATTATAGGCATGAGCCACCATGTCTGGCCAGCTTCTAATAATTGTAATATAGGAGTTGCTTATGTATTTTTAAAAAATGAATGATAGTAACCAATTAAGTATTCTGTTTCATTAGATGTATTGAAAACAGTAATGTGGTCAGGCACGGTGGTTCACGCCTGTAACCCCAGCACTTTGGGAGGCCAAAGCAGGTGGATCGCCCGAGGTCAGGAGTTCGAGACCAGCCTGGCCAACATGGTGAAAACCCGTCTCTACTAAAAATACAAAAAATTAGCCGGGCATAGTGGCATATGCCTGTAATCCCAGCTACTTGGGAGGCTGAAGTCGGAGAATTGCTTGAACCTGGGAGGCTGAGGTTGCAGTGAGCCAAGATTATGCCATTGTGCTCCAGCCTGGGCAACAGAGCAAGACTCTGTTTCAAAAAAAAAAAAAAAAAGAAAGAAAACAGTGATGTAACAGTTTTATTTTAAAAGGTTAATATTTGTAAAATACTGTAATTATGTTAGTTGCATATAGAAATTATATTTGTTGCCCAGGAGTTGGAGGCTGCAGTGAGATGTGATGGTACCCAGGCTGGAGTGCAGTGGTCCTCCTGGGCTCGAGAGATCCTCCTGCCTCAGCTTCCCAAACAGGTGATATTACAGGTGCCCACCATCACACCCAGCTAGTTAAAATTTTTTTTTCTTTAGAGATGGGGTCTCGCTATGTTGCCCAGGCTAAGATAAAAAATTTCAAATATTGATGTCAAAAATGTTGGAAGGGTATGCGGGTTTTCAAAAGTTCCTTTGGGAAACATGGGAGCAAAAGGGTCAATGACCACAGCAATAATCCATCCTCCTCCCAGCTGGCAGGAAGAGCTTGGGCACAGGAGGGCCCAGGGCTGGGTGCAAGAGGTGGGCTGGAGTGGGAGAGAGCAGAGGCGCTAGGACTTCCCCCCCGGGGCAAGAGAGCTGCCTGACCACTTGTCCCCACAGGTGCAGCCCTGACCTGAGCAGCAGGAGGGATCCTGGGGCGGGGCATCCGCCAGCATGCGCTCGTCCCCAGCCTCATTCTCAATCACCAGCGAGGTCAGCGGGGTCACAATGTGGTGGTCTAGAGACATCTGCAGGATCGATCTTGTAATTCTTCTCTTGGCGGCAGCTGTAGGAGCCAGGCTTCTGCATTCAGGAAGTAGAGGTGTTATGGAGCATGGCTGCATTGGAGTGGGAGCCCAAGTCAGCTCCCTGCCCCTGCACCCCACCGCTGCTGGGATCCAACCTGGGGGTGGGGCGGGGCCGCAAAGTAACCGGGAAACAGAACTCACTGACTTCAAGAAGCTGAGTATTTTATCTAGCTAAGTCTCAAGGCATTATTTATTTACTTATTTATTATTATTATTATTATTATTTTCGAGACAAGGTCTCGCCCTGTTGCCCAGGCTGGAGTGCAGTGGCACAATCACGGTTCCCTGCAGCCTCAACCTCCCTGGCTCAAGTGATCCTCCTCCCTCAGCCTCCTGAGTAGCTGGGACTACAGGTGCATGCCACCACACCCAGCTACTTTTTGTATTTTTTGTAGAGATGGGCTTTTGCCATGTTGCCTAGGCTGGTCTCAAACTCCTGGACTCAAGCAATCCACCCTCCTTGGGAGCCACATGTCTGGCTCCCAAAGCTCTTTTTTTTTTTCTTTAACTTTATATTTTAGAGCAGTTTTAGGTTCGCAGTAAAATTATGCAGAAGGTATCAAGATTTTCTATGTGCCCACTGCATACACACGGTCCCCCATGTACACGGCCTTCCCCACTGTCAGCATCCATCCCACATCAGAGTGGTGCATTTGTTACAATGGAAGAAGCTGACACATCGTTATCACGCAGAGTCCACAGTTAACCTGGCTGACCCTTGGTGTTGTACATTCTATGGGTTTGGTTAAATGCATAATGACAGGTGTCCACCTTTGGAGTATCATATAGGGTATTTTCACTGCCCTAAAAATGCTCTGTGCTCCACCTACTCCCCTCTCTTCCACACCCCAACCTTTAGCAACTGCTGATCTTTTTATAGGAATTGTTTTAAAATCAATATTTAACGTCTACCACAATTTGCTATATGCCTGTAAATACACCCAGTGTGCTTCTGTCAGACAGGGAGTTATTTCTCTTTTACTTCACAGTCATAGTTTACAGCCTTACGTATTTCTTCTAATCTTATCAACATCAGGGATTTTCTCTATGAGTTCAGTCATACAACAGCATTTCATTTTCCCAGCCTCATTTAGACCCTGTTCCGTCTTCCTGCAACTCCTATCTAATAGATGGAATGAGGCTTGGGAATGGGAACTTTTATCAAACACCTCTGTGTAATTTTGATGCAGGTAGTCAAAGAACCATCCATTGCTCTAGGGACATAGTTTTCAGGTTGGAGAGTTGAGCTGTAGCTCGGCTGAGAAGCCAGAGGGGACACGGATGAGCATGGGGGAGCCCTTCCTTAGGGAACATCATAATCACATAATCATTACATTCTCTTTGGACAAGAATCCATTTTCAAGAGTAAATGCAAATACATGACTGACACATGAAGCAACCAGAGGGGACACAGATGAGCGTGGGGGAGCCCTTCCTTAGGGAACATCATAATCCTTAGTTATCATCAATTTCTTTTTGGACAAGAAGCCATTTTCAAGAATGCAGGGCTGGGCACGGTGGTTCACGCCTGTAATCCCAGCACACTGGGAGGCTGAAGCGGGCGGATCATGAGGTCAGGATCTCTTGGCGGCAGCTATAGGAGCCAGTAAATGCAAATACACGCCTGATACATGAAGCAACATGGGTGAATCTCACCAACATATTGAGTGAAAGAAGCCAGGAGCAGAGGAATATAGATTGCTTGATTATGTGAAATTTAGGATCAGGCAAAACTGATGATCACAGACATTGAAAGAGTGGATTCCACTGGAGGAGGGGGGTGGGTGTTGAGGGAGGGGAACAAGGGAACCTACCTCTGGATCTGGGTGGTGATTACGTGGATGATAGATATAAAAATCCATTAAATGGTGCACTTAAAATTAATGCATTTTGGCTGGGCACAGTGGCTCATGCCTGTAATCCCAGCACTTTGGGAGGCTGAGGTGGGCAGATTACGAGGTCAGAAGATCGAGACCATCCTAGCTAATATGGTGAAACCCCGTCTCTACTGAAAATACAAAAAAATTAGCTGGGCATGGTGACACACGCCTGTAATCCCAGGTACTTGGGAGGCTGAGGCAGGAGAATGGCGTGAACTCGGGAGGCGGAGCTTGCAGTGAGCCGAGATCGCACCACTGCACTCCAGCCTGGGTGATAGAGCAAGACTCTCTCTCAAAAACATAAATACAAATAAATAAATAAATTAAATAAAATAAAAATTAATGCCTTTTGCACACGTTACTGTATGTTATACCTCAATAAAGAAGAAAAAGAGTGAACCCAGCTTTCTCTAAAGTGTACAGAACTAGTGGAGGGTAATAATTCAAGCCTGTGCTAATTTGCTATCTTTCTTGCTTCCAAACTCTTTTTGTGTATGAATGCATATATTCATGGTGGACATTTCAGTTCTGCAGATCCCGTGGTGTGGGTACTCTTCTCTTCTTACCGTTCAGCTAGCAGTTGGTTGATGGTTAGATAGGCCCACAGTTTCCTGGTGAAATCGGGATCTGCATGCTTGTCTTTCGATAGAAAATCCTGCAAGTCATCCATCTGGGCCAGGGTCTCCAGGACTAACTGCGTGTTAGCCTAGATGATGGAAAGTTCAATTGAGAGACACCAGGTAACAGAATTATAGTTAATCAATTCACATGTTTAGTACCTGCTGCGAATGAAGGGGAATAAAAAAGAAATGGAAGACAAAGCCTACTGAGGAAGGAAATGCATTTCTGTGCTTGGGATTGGGCTGGGGTGAAAGGGTCGGGATTTGTGGAATAGCTGGGAAGATGGCAGAGATATTCTCCTGTCTTCTCCATCACTGATTGCTTCTGTTCTACACCCACCATTCCCGGCAGGCAGAACCGACGTTCAAAAGGGACTGTGTCTAGGGGGCCAATTAGCAGACAGAATAGGCAGATAAGTGGAAGTACCGAAGTTGCTGTGATAATGCTCTCTAGTTGATCCAATTTAGCAGGGTCAAATTTTCCTGCCACCACAATCTCTGAACCTCCAAAGTAGTTATGGAAATTGTTTTGAGTGACATCCGTGACTGACGTATGGGGATAGTTGAACTGAACATTCCGGAGCAATGGAGTGGAGACCTGGTTGTAGAATTTCTACAATTCACAAAGACAGAGAGAGAGAAATTATGTTCATACTGCTTTGTAGATCTAAAGCATCTTATTATTTTATTTTATATTTTATTTTATTTATTTATTTTGAGATGATGTCTCACTCTGTTGCCCAGGCTGGAGTGCAGTGGTGTGATCTCGTCTCACTGCAACCTCCACCTCCCAGGTTCAAGCAATTCTCCCGCCTCAGCCTCCCAAGTAGCTGGGATTACAGGCACTTGCCACCAAGCC
>NW_012101476.1:7939402-7945635 GCF_000951045.1 Mandrillus leucophaeus
TTAATTTTAAAAAATTTATTTTTTGAACAGACTGTTCTCACTATGTTGCCCAGGCTGGTCTTAAACCTCTGGGCTCAAGTGATCCTCCCACCTTGGCCTCCAAAGTGCTGGGATTACAGGCATGTGCCACCGCACTCAGCCTCTATCTTAATACTTAAGAAAATTTACATTGTGAAAAATTGATACCAAGATGCCAATGCATGTTAAAGAGAAAACGGTTGACCATGATGATAAGAAGACCAATTGCTAGCGGGGCGGGAGAGCTACAAGGAGCTTTGGTGACGCTCAGAAGACCTTTTTGTTCAGGGGGTAGGAAAGCCGTTCCCATCACCCACCTGCCTCATACCTCACTGTTACTGCAGAAATATGAGGGTGAAGAGAAACGTGTGAGAAAGGAACTGAGCACTTTCCTGATCCTTCCAACCAAATATGGCTGAGATCATGACCATTTTGAGTTAAGTTCAGTGATGCATCATACATGCATCAGATATGGGTAGTTAAATGATTTCCAGTGAATAATAAAAAAAGAACAGAAGAAAAACGTTACCTTAAGCTGGGAAGACGTGTCCTGGTTTCCATAAATCCTCTGTGCAATTCCACGGTTTTCATTGGAGAGTCTCTTCAAAAAATCGTAGTCCACATCAAATCCCATGCCCAAACTGAACAAGGAGATGTTGTCTTGGATGTTCTCCTTCACATTTTTCTGAATTTTTGACAGTTTTAGTTCACCTAAAGTGGGCGATGACAGAAAGGAAAGGAATAAACAAGTAATGTCATAAAGTTTCTGGAAAATTCAGGGAGGGCAGTTTAGTAAAATTTGTCCAGATTAAAATTGCATTTATCCTTTGACGTAGTAACTCAATTTCTAGGAGTTTTTCTTAGAGATGCACTCATACATGTTGAAATGAAGTGTGGCTTGCGTTGCATAGCAACATTATTGGGGAATTAGCAGCATATTGAAAACAACATAAATACACACCAGTGAGGAGGCACTTGGTTAGATGATGGTATGTTCAAACCGTGAGATACTATGCAGTTACTAAAAAGGACACAGCAACTCTTTATACCAGACAATCTCAAGGACACGTTTAGAGTAGAAAAAAAAAAACTAGGTCAATATCAGGGTACATAGGATGCATTTGCAGGCAAGCTTGTATAAATGTACGCATGTGTATGTATGCACATACACATGCCTGTGTGCAAACATGTATATATAGTATACAGGCATGCATAAACTATCTGTGGAAAGATACATAAGAAACTGGCAACCAGTGACTGATTCCAGGGACAGGAACTGAATGGTTAAGAAACAGGAGTGAGAAACCATGATTAAACCAAATTATGGTTTAACTTTTTTGTTTTTGTTTTTGTTTTTGAGACGGAGTCTCACGCTGTTGCCCAGGCTGGAGTGCAGTGGCGAGATCTTGGCTCACTGCAAGCTCTACCTCCCGAGTTCAAGCGGTTCTTCTATCTCAGCCTCACGAGTAGCTGGGATTACAGGCACACACCACCATGTCCGGCTAATTTTGTATTTTTAGTAGAGATGGGGTTTCACCACGTTGGCCAGGCTGGTCTGGAACTACTGACCTTAGGTGCTCCACCCACCTCAGCCTCCCAAAGTGCTGGGATTACAGGTGTGAGCCACTGTGTTTAAAATATTTTAAACTATATTTCCTTTTCTACCTTATGATTTTATTCAAAACTTGAATTTTAAAAGTAATCTGATGAGAGAGAGAAAACCTTGGCTCTACAACAAATACGTAACAATGGCTCTTTCTAGTCTCATTATTAATAAGATGGTTGCTCTCTGGCTTTCTAAAGCTCTGGCTGTCACTGTGTTGCCTCGTGCATTTTCATTCCATTTGGCTGTGTCAGGATGTATCAGACCCAGTCCTAGTCTGTAGGATAGCACACTCAGACAACACAATCTGCCATTCACTATTACTGACAGTGGCCAGTAATAGTGTCAGTAATAGTGAATGGCAGATTCACAGGTGTGCAGTGGCTCACACCTGTAATCTCAACACTTTGGGAGGCCAAGGTGGGAGGACTGCTTGAGCCCAGGAGTTTGAGGTCAGCCTGAGCAACACCGTGAGACTTCGTCTCTCCAAAAAAAAAAAAAAGAGAGAAAAAGAAAAAAAAGAAATTAGCTGAGTGTGGTGGTGCACATATGTAGTCCCAGCCACTCAGGAGGCTGAGGTGGGAGGATCACTTGAGCACGGGAGGTTGAGGCTGCAGTGAGCTGTGTGCGCTCCACTGTACTCCCTCCTGGGTGACAGAACAAGACCCTGTCTCAAAAAATAAATAAAATCAAACAATGTAACAAAGATAAAAGTAAATAATAGAAGAAGAGAGATGTTGCTGCCATTTTGTAGAAAGAAAAATGTTTAACTTCAAGGTTGTGTCAGAGAGCAGTCATTTCTCCAGCTGCAACTGGGAGAAGTGTGGAGAATAATAGGGAATATGCTACTGTGGCCTCCAAATGTACTGCTGAGAGCTCTGGGATCAATATTCATCATCCACCACCCCCATACACCATCTTCACATACCTCAAGTTGAGGAAATAAATGCATTTCCCTAGAATGCATCAGCAATCCTCACAACCTACTGTTAAAATTCAGACTCAGATTTCTGCATATTGTGGAGGTGGCACTGAGGCACTCAAGAGTGCCCTTGCTGAAAGTGTCTGAGCAGTAGCTTAGGGGGCGAGGACTGCAGGATCAGAAGACCTCCTTTAGGAAGCATGGGTTTAAAATGTTCTAGAAACTCAGGCAAATGCCATGAGAGTTCCCCTTTTAGGCAAACCACCATTCCAAGAAACAACAGTGAAAGTGTTCGTCGTGACAAAGTTGAAGTGACACTTGCCCACTGTTGGATCTCCATCAGAAACCAAAATGATCAGCGAGACAGAGTTAGGGTCCAACAGTCCCAAGTTATTGGCTTCATTCAAAATGAAGATTGCCCGCAGGAGTGCTTCGTTGATGTTTGTGCCTGTTGAAGTAGCATAATGAAACGTTGGGTATGCGTTCTCGCCACACACAGAAAACCCCATCCTGGATTCAGACTCGTATGTTGGTGGATCACTTATCCATCAGTTATTCCATGCCAAAATCATTTCCTTGCTTTCTGAGTGACACAAACTGTGCTCAAGCTGGTGGTCCCCCAGTGCAGTGAAAGATTCACTTGGAAGTAAACTATCCCCTTAGAGATGAATTAGCCCTTTCAAAGCACAGACTGTTAGTTTGTTAAACACCAGGTTAAAGTATCCAAATCAGCCTTGCCAAGACACTCTGAAGACAGTAACATTTTATGCTTTACGCAGGCAATAAAGAAGGCCAGTGTCACTGAACCTTTTTCTGAGAGAGATTAAAATGGTTCAAAGCTTGTGTGGGCTGGATTACAAATTCTACTTTCACTACAAACTTAGCATTCATCCATTACCAATAAATGTATTATTTGAGGCAGGCTCTTGAAGGCTGGGGAAAGACTACTGTGATGGGAATAATGCTTCTTAAGTGAACCATGATTTGAACCCAAAAGAAGTGTCTCCTTGGGCTTTAGCCCAACACACTCACCTCCACTGGGCTGGATTTTCTCAATATACCTCTTGGCATCTGCAACCTGTGTTTTGGTAGCTGAAATTAAATCATTTCTCCAAGTTCGAACGTTCTGGTTGAAGTCAATCACAGAGAAATGGTCTTCCGCTCTGAGGTCATCCAATATGGTCTTCATTGCCTCCACAGTCTATTTCAAAAGAGAATAAAGACGGGTCCCATTACAGAAAATCTACGCCTCAGAGGAACTAGGAAGACCGATCATTGATCCTGGTCATCTTTCAAGTTATTCTCAAGCTAAACTTCTTCCAGAAAACCTCTTGAGCCAATCTCGGTCAATGCAGACCTATCCCTTATTTATTCTGAGCATGTATCATTGGCTTTTTGATACTCTTACTATCTTATTTTGCTAGGCACAACCAGTTTGACTAGACTTTATGTTAAGGATCACAAACTTCGAGTGCCACCTTTATGATGCCTGAAAATAAAATATATTTCTCAAGTCCATCTACTCACCCAGTCTCTTAAACTATTTCCTCATCGTTCTCTTTAAACCACCGCCATCACCCTCTTTCTCTAGCTTACGTGTGATTACTTTGATTCCATCGCCACTGAGAAACTGAAGGAGACAGAAGAACATTCCCACAGACTCCCACTACCATAAAATCCCAACTAGTGATATTTGTACCCATACATTTTTCTTTCATACCTGACAACTAGCAGTATTTCTACCTAATGCAAACCCACCTACTCATGAACTAGATTTCATTCCCTCTCTTTGACTAAAGAACATGGTTCCGGCAATTGTCCTTTGCCTTTTCAATTTCCCTATTCTACTGGTACATTTCCATCAACATAAAAACATGTTATTTCTCATCCTTCTACAAACCTCATGTGCATCCACTTTCTTCATTTCTTAACTTTCTTCTGCAATAAAATTCCCAGAGAGAATTGTCTAAACACACTGTCTCCAAATCTTCTCTTCCTATTCTCTCAGAAGCCCACTCCTTTTGGTTTTCCTCCCTGTCACTCTACTGAAACTGCCCATGTCAAGGTCACCAATGATGCTAATGTCGCTAAATCCAAAGGTCCATCTTCATTTCTCATGCAACTCAACCTGTCACCAGCAGGTGCTCTCGTCTCCCTCCTGAACACAAATTCCTCAATTGTCTTCTAGGGCCTCATTCTCTCTTGATTTGTCTCCCCCACTTACTAATTGTTTTTATTAGTCTCTATCACCAATTATCCTCTTCTTCCCAAATTCCCAATATTAGAATGCTCTGTTGTCTGTTCTTGGCTCCCTTGTCCATCTACTCCTTGGCATTCTCATCTAGTCCCAATGCTGCCAGTACCTTCTATATGCTGGTGAGTCCTAACCGTGTGTCTCCACATCTCACTGTTGAACACCAGGCTTGCGTGGCCAATGTGGGTATTTAATGAACATTTCAGACTTTGGATCCAAAACCAAACTGGGACATTCCCTGCAATGTCTGATTCCATCTCTCTCTTTGCCAACTCATGGATGGCCACTCCATCCTTCTCGTTGCTCAGGCTAAGTCCTGGGGCATCTTTCAGTTTTCTTTTCTTCCCTTGTCTCACAGCTAACCCTTCAGGATATACTGTTTATCGACCTTCAAAACAGATTCCAGAATCCAGCTCTGATCATGACTGCACAGGCGTTCCATGAGCCACCTTTCCTCTTACTTCTCAGATCTCATCTCCTACTGCCCCTCTCTACTGGCGTCTCTCTCTGTACTTTGCACACTTTCGACTTAGAACCGTTGCATGGGCTGGTCATTGCATTTAATCCCCTTAGGTATCTGCATAACTCTCCCTTCACCTTCTCGGGGTCTCCTCAGTGGTCTTCTCCAGGAAACAAGCCTATTTAAAATTGCATCCCCCTGCAATTGCCACTCTTGATTTCTAACATACGCTTTTTTTTTTTTTAAACTTTTATCATAATGCTGCCATTGAACATACTTGTACATTTGTACTTGTATGTGTATTGTTTATTCTCTGTCCCCTCTCCCCCAGATGTAAGTTTTATAAGCACCCAGAGGGTAGGCATGCGTTTTTTTGCTTGGTTTCTGTTTTTATGCTTTGGGTCTGTTTTGCTCATGGATGAACTAAGTGCATGAATAGTAGGTGCTTTGTAAATATTTGTTGAATGAATGAATGATGGAAGGAAGCAGTGAATAAACTGTTGTATTAAAGCAGTTGTTCTCAACCAGAGGCAATTATTCCCCCCAGCGGACATTTGGCAATATCTGAAGTCATATTTGATTGTTATGATGCAGGGGATGTTGTGCTACTGAAATTTAGCAAATAGACCATAGACCATGCTGCTAAGTATCCTGCAATGCACCAGACAGCCCTCCCACAGCAAAGAATGACCCCATCCAAAATATTAATAGTCCCACTGCTGAGAAACCCTGCCTGGGAGTACAGACCCAGGCAGGCAGGGTCTGTAGAAAACAGGGACTTCTTCTTCTCTTCCTCCTCCTCCTCCTCCTTCTTCCTCCTCCTCTTCTTCTTCTTCTTCTTCTTCTTCTTCTTCTTCTTCTTCTTCTTCTTCTTCTTCTTCTTCTTCTTCTTCTTCCTCCTCCTCCTCTTCTTCCTCTTCCTCCTCTTCCTCCTCCTCCTCCTCCTTCTTCTTCTTCTTCTTTTTTTGAGATGGAG
>NW_012101476.1:7952000-7952538 GCF_000951045.1 Mandrillus leucophaeus
ATTTTTTAAAAAGTCAGCTGGATTAATATTCCCCAAATCAGAATCTTATCTCTTACTTGTTCCCAAATTTAAATACGATGCCTGGTACTGACACAGGGCGGGGAAAGACATGTTCCTTCCTTACATCATTTTCTCATCTATTTAGTCAAAACAAACCAATAGTTTGTTTTTTTCAATATATGTATTTTAATTTTAAAAAATCTATTTTTTGAACAGATGGATCTCACTATGTTGCCCAGGCTGGTCTTAAACCTCTGGGCTCAAGTGATCCTCCCACCTTGGCCTCCAAAGTGCTGGGATTACAGGCATGAGCCACCGCACTCAGCCTCTATCTTAATACTTAAGAAAATTTACATTGTGAAAAATTGATACCAAGATGCCAATGCATGTTAAAGAGAAAATGGTTGGCCATGACGATAAGAAGACCAATTGCTAGCAGGGCAGGAGAGCTACAAGGAGCTTTGGTGACGCTCAGAAGACCTTTTTGTTCAGGGGGTAGGAAAGCTGTTCCCATCACCCACCTGCCTCATACCTCACT
>NW_012101476.1:7956823-7963393 GCF_000951045.1 Mandrillus leucophaeus
CTGGGATTATAGGCGTGAGCCACTGTGCCCGGCCAACAGGGACTTCTTTTAGGTTCCTTACAGATCTTAGGGTAGTAGTGAACTCTTGGGTGGTCAAAAATAGTTGCTGAATGAATGGTTAGTTGGTTGTTCAACTTGGTTGAATGGATGGATGGATTGATGGGTAAGTCAAACATTTCCTTGTTTGGTCTTTAGAATTGCATCCGTACATCTCACTTATCACTGAGTAAGCCTATATTGAGCTCTGAGCTGGAAAACATAGATGGGATAGCTTCCCTCAAGAAATTACAATATAATTAGAAATAATATGCTTATATTTATTCAATAGTTATATGTGGATAATGACAAGATATAATAAAACAGGTAGAAGAGCAAAAAGAATGTGACTGATCATTGAAAGAAGAGGTTATATAGAGATTACATTTTTCAAAGAGGTGAGTTTTGAGACAGTTTTTCAAGGAAATATTGGATACAGAGTGGAAAAGAGGAAGAGAAGGAAGAGGAAACAGGAAAGAGGAAGAAGAGAAGGAAGGGAATTTTACACTGGAGGAATGATTAGAAGATGGAGGTGTATGTGCTGTGAAATGCAATAATCGCAAAATTTTAGAAAGAGTTTACACCGGCAGTCAGTAAGCACAGTCCCTGAGCTTCAGCCATAAGTAGGGAGGAGGGATAGAATGATTGCATTTTTAGGAGGGGATCAAAGAAGATAGTGAGTCCCCCCCACCACTGCAAACAAGGGGGTACTTACTTGTTTCATTTTAACTCCCCACATGGAGCCACTCACATCAATGACAAAGAGGATGTTTTTGGGAATTGGGTCCAGGTTGTCAGGAGCAAAGAAGTGGACAAAATATCCATTAAACGCCTGAAAAATAGAACGTCTTTGTGAGTCAAATCATGATTCCTGTTTAGAAGGTAGGGAGATGGGGACCTGGGGACTCATCTACGGGGAGGAGGAGGTGGAGCTTGATGTGTATTTGCCTCCATATTTTCCTGCCTGCTCCCCCACCTCCTCTCCTGTGAGGGTCAAGACCTTCCAGCAAAGCATTCCACTGCACTCCCTGCCACTCCACTCCACACGGCTCCACTCCATGCCGCTCCACTCCACGCCGCTCCACGCTGCTCCACTCACTCCACTCCACACCACTCCATTCCACTCGACTCCTCTCCACTCCACTCCACACCGCTCCACTCCATTCTACTCCTCTCCACTCCATGCGACACCACTCTAGACCACTTCACGCCACTTCACGCCATGCCACTCCACGCGATGCCAGGCCACTCCACTCCACGTGACGCCAGACCACTCCACTCCACACGATGCCACGCCACTCCACTCTACTCCACTCCACTCCACTCCATTCCATACCACTCCACTCCATGCTGCTCCACTCCACTCCATGCCACTCCACTCCACGCCACTCCACTCCTCTCCACTCCACGCCACTCCACTCCTCTCCACTCCATGTCACTCAGTTTTTACAGAGAGCCCCTGTTCCAGACGCCCTGTTAACCAGCGGTGAATCAGGCAGAGCCCCCACCCTCAGGAGGCTCCCGTCCAGCAGAGGATAAGGATAAGTGAAGGCGATGTGCAGTGCAGCGTGTTAAACACCATGATCAGAAAGTAAAGGGCTCATCAAGAGCCCGGTGTGCATCTAACGCATGCAGGGGACGATTCTCTGGGAAGCAGCATCTCCACTGGGACCTGAGGATGAACTCAGACTTAGCTGCCCTCTTGAGAGCTGGGTCAGGTTGAGATAGTTGGGAGTGGTGAAGAGAGTTCCAGACAGCGCAGCCCCAGAGATGAGAGAGCATGGCATACTTGGAGCTCCACATATGGTTCAGCAAGATGGGGCCATAGAATCCAAGAATTCAGGGAAGTAGGTGAAGAATCAGCAGGACAGATCATGAAGGACGTGTCTAGGCCACTTCAGAAAATTTGGATTTTTCTGGAAGTTAATGAGAGTCTGCCCCAGCTGGACTCCTGACCATTCTCTTTGTCTTCTGCTGCAGGCTTGATGACTGACTCACCTAATTCTCTTTCCACTGCCCTTTGGCTGCCTCTTTCCAGGACACTACAGTATCCAGGTACAGGGTGTGTGCTCCACTCGCTGTCCCTAGAGAGACTCTTGGAGTTTTGGGTACGTTCTAAGAGTCCTCACCTTAGTACAAGGAAAGGAAGACACACATCTAAGACATGGCCAAAGGGGAAAGGCAACTTTTCAAGAAACTTCGTGGTAAACCTTGGCCCTGAAATTCACCGTTGGCTCTTGATCTTTCTAGGCTGTGGATGTGCCTTCCTCCTCCCCGCTAATCTCTGTGCTTTCTTTGACTGTCTAATTGCAAAGGGCCATGGGAGCCTATCAAAAATTCCTGTTCTGTAATTATTCCATTGTTCTTCATATGAGGCCCAGGAATGCCCTCCTGGGACAAGAGCATGAGATCCGATGACCTTTCATTTAGTTTTTAAGACACAAAAGATAATGCTTAGCGGTATAATCGAATAATATGATTTTAGTCCCTTCTCTGCAGCTAGAAACACTTCCCCTGGCAGCTGGAAACCACCCACAGGCCTGGGAGTTTGTTCAAAAAGGAGCAGCTCTTTGCCATGAGCTTGGCAGTAGAACCAGAGCCATGGTGCACGCACCTCCAGTTCACCAGCCTTCTCTTCTCTTTTCACATCATACAGCACCACCAGTTCCCCGTCTACTGCAGTCTCCCGGCAGTTAGGGCATATTCTCTGCTGTGCTACTGTGGGCTTGAAGGAGACGTGCGCCTAGAAAGAACAGTGACGTCAGAGCCTCTGCCTCTAGCCCCTTCCCAGTGAGGGCTTGGCGCTGCCCCTTCTCCAGCACACAGGGAAGAGGAGCTGCCCAGTGGACGTTCTGCATCCCGGCAACATCGGTGGACTCATTACTGATGGGAAGGACAAGCCAGGGCTTTCGCAGGGAGCATCTCCAGCCTGCCATGCTGTTTGCAAGGTTTCAGGCCTTTTTAGAAGACAGCCAATGAATTTTCTTCATCCCCTATAGAAGGGCTGACCACCTGCTTTGGAAAGAGTTTGTGAAATGTTTTAATGTTCTTAGAGGAGTTTCTCCTTACAGGAGTCATAGTTGGTTATCATTGGCCATTGAGGCAGAGAGTTGGACGTTTCTAGCTATGGTTAATGAATGAAAATCCACCACATAGGATGTGAAAGCTGTCCTTTAGCTACTGCTTAAGTAGGTGACTTAGGGGAAATGAGACTCAAAAGGGACAATCTCTGGTCAAAATGGAAAGAAACCACTGGGAGTGTTGTTCTGTGTGTCCTGGGGAGACCCTAGACTCTTCTTGGGGATCCCCATTTCTTCAGTGTCCTCAACTCAACACCAGCCTGACTTTCTATTCTCCAGAGCACAGGAGGAGAACAGAACCCACGAGCCAGAGGCCCCCGTGGATGCCTGGCAACACGCAGGGCTCAGGTACCTTCTGTTGTCCTTTAGAAATGACTGGAACACCATCGAAATGGCCTTCAAATGTGTCGGGAACATGAAGAAATCTGATTCCCTGGGGTTCGATAACCCACACATCTACCTAGAAATGCAAGAGAAAATTACCCAAAGCATTAAAAGTCTTTAAAGTCTTTTCAAGCAAGAAGTCAAATTACAAGTAAGTCCTCAGATGCTTTTCTCCTCCACAGGTTTCCCCAGTGTGGCTTCATGATCTCTTCTGCAGGACCGCAAGTTCCTGCGATGGGATTCATCTCACTGCAGAGGCTTAAGCCCCGTCTGTCAACTCAGAACTCTCCTTCTGCTGCCTCACTCCCCCAGGAGTCAATTCTCTTCTTCATTCTATTGGAGTCTTTTTATTTATAAGAGCATTTGCATTGTTAGGGAAAAAAAGAATTCCTTCTTTTTTTTTCTGTCTCATTGTTGAATAGCACTGCATTTACTCTGTAGACCTGCCATTGTTAAATAGTACTGCATTTACTTTGTAGACCTGTCAAAAGTAGACCATTTTCCCCAAATATTGGGTCCTTTTATTTCTTCTCTGTCTTGCTTTGAACAGAGCTCGTCTAGGGAAATCCCCTTTGGTGATTCTTGACCAAACCACAGTCATGGCTGCCATTTGTTTCTTTTTTCATTTAACTCTATGATTTGTTTATTTATATTTTTGTGTCTTTATTTTGAAAAATTTGTATAAATTGAAGGAGTACAAATGCAGTTTGGTTACATGAATATATTGCACAGGAGTGAAGTCTAGGCTTTTAGTGAAACTACCACCCAAGTAATGTACCTTGTATCCATTAAGTAATTTCTCATCCCTCACTCCATTCCCACCCTCCCACACTTCTCCCAAGTCTCCCCACTCCCACTCTCCCACACTTCCGAGGCTCCAACACCTATCATTCCACACCCTATGTCCCTGTGTACATATTATTCAACTCTCTCTTATAAGTGAGAACATGTGGTATTTGACTTTCTATATCTGAGTTACTTAGCTGCCTTTCTTTCTTTCTTTCTTTCTTTCTCTTTCTTTCTTTCTTTCTTTCTTTCTTTCTTTCTTTCTTTCTTTCTTTCTTTCTTTCTTTCTTTCAGACAAGGTCTTATTTTGTCATCCAGCCTGGAGTGCAGTGGCATGATCATAGCTAACTGTGGCCTCGACTTTTTGGGCTCAAGCTATCCTCCTGCCTCAGTCTCCCAAGTAGGTGGGACTACAGGGGCACACCGCCATGCCTGGCTAATTTATTTATTTATTTTCAGTAGAAATGAGGTCTCACTGTGCTGCCCAGGTTGTCACTCAGTTTTTGTTAATATTGTTACCATCAACAATCTCAATGATTGTCTCCTTCTAGGCTTAGATACTAATCACATCTAACCATCGTTTCAAATTATTTATCGTGGGATTCATGGCATTGAGCAAGAGAATGTGCGTGACTGACACCTATCCATCATCAGTACTGGAAAAACATCCAACACCACACTCTTAGTTGTACGGAGCATCTTGGCCAAGTCACGTGTCCTGGTAAGGGGCTGCATTTACCCGAAGGAAGGGCGTCTTTTTTTCAATTCACGCAAAAGCACGGTATATGCTAGGAGTGGCCCAGAAAAGAATCAACAGCGTAGACTCTGATAGTGAACTGATGCCAAATAGTGGGCAGTATTGATCAGACGAGCAGCTTTTCAAATGGGAATTAAAGTTTCATCATGATTAATTAATTCCCTTTCATCTCCCATGTCTCTGGGCAATTCATAACGTGTCTGCTTCACTCTCCCATCTGCCAGGGGGAGGGGCACGCTGGCCTCTGTACTCTCTTAGGTTTCCTCTTGTCTAGCTCTGCCTCCTACACTAAACAGTCATAGGATGTCGCATAGATTTGAGCAAAGAAAAGAGCAGTTTAGTCTTTATAGCAAGAGATGAAGATGACAGCAGAGGTGAGTTCAGATGGATAGTAGCACAGTGGATGTCCAAGGCACTGCTCCCCTGCTGTGATGATGGCTGGGGTGGCAGGGAAGACAACTCACTTAACCTTCATCAAGCTCCTGTCATTGGCCACATATTACAAGAACAGGTAACCAAGTATAGGACATTCTCACTTCTAAGTGGGAGCTAAACATTGAGTACACATAGACACAAAGAAGGGAACAATTGACATCAGGGCCTACTCGATGGTGAGGGAGGGAGGAGAGAAAGGATCAGAAAACTACCTATCAGGTACTATGCTCATTACCTGGGTGGTGAAATCATCTGTACGCACCACCCCTGTGACATGGAATTTACCTATATAACAAACCTGCACACATGCCCCTGAACTTAAAATAAAAGTTTAAAAAAAGAACTGAGAAACAAAAATCTGTTACAGTACTCTTTTCAGAGATGAGACAGCGGAGACTCAGGATAACTGGTCCCTGAAGATTAGTGTCTTGGGATGAATGGTGGCCTCCCCACTAAAGATATGCCCAACCCCTGGAACCTGTGAACATGGATTTATCTGAAAAAAGAGTCCTTGCAGATGCAATTAAGGATCTTGAGTTGAGATCATCCTGTACTACCTGGTGGACCCCAAACCTAATAGGTGTTCTTGTGAGAGAAAGGCAGAGGGGCATTTGAGATGCTCGGAGGGGGAGAGGCTGCGATCGCAGAAGAAGAGATTGGAGTGATCTGACTAGAAGGCCACAAGTCAAGGAAGGATGGCAGCTGAAAGACAGCAGGAGAAGCAAGGAATGGGCTCTCCCCTGGAGCCTCCAGAGAGACAGTGCAGCTCTGCAGACACCTTGACTTCAGGCTTCAATTCAGAATCAATTTCTGTTCTGTTAAGCTGTGGTGTTTGCTGTAACTTGTTATAGCAGAGCTTGGAAACCATAATACGGCTGTCAAGGAGACTGACCGCTGTAAGGAAGTGGTGTGGCTGACTCCAAACCCACCATCTTCCCGATACATCCCACTGTCTTGCAGAGTTGAGTGGCATCCAACACCACAAGTGGTGGTGACGAGCAGAAAGTAGAAATCAGGGTCAGGGACCATCAAAGGACAGTGTCACTGTCCACCCTACAGATCCAGGCTTACCTCCAAGTGTTTGGCCAGCCG
>NW_012101476.1:7964076-7965651 GCF_000951045.1 Mandrillus leucophaeus
CCAGGAGGCGGGGGTTGCGTTGAGCCGAGATCACGCCATTGCACTCCAGCCTGGGCAACAAGAGTGAAACTCTGTCTCAAAAAAAAAAAAAAAAAAAAAAAAAAGGCTTATAGAGGACCTGCTCAAGACCCCATAGCCAGTCCACTGTGGGACCAGGACTCACACCCAAGGTTGGATGGTTCAAAGATGGCACACTCTTCCTATACTGCATTTGAGGCTCACTGTAGGAGTTCTTGATATTTTTGAAGGTCTTCAGAAAGAAAAACTTTATTATTGCAACAAATTGAGTATGTTTCTCTCTCTTTTTTTTTTGAGCTGGAGTCTTGCTGTGCTGCCCAGGCTGTAGTACAATGGTATGATCTCGGCTGACTGCAACCTCCGCCTCCAGGGTTCAAGCTGTTCTTCCCCCTTAGCATCCCGAGTAGCTGGGATTACAGGTGTGCGCCACCACACCTAGCTAATTTTCATATTTTTAGTAGAGTTGGGGTTTCGCCATGTTGGCCAGGCTGGTCTCGAACTCTTGACCTCAGATGATCCACCCACCTCCACCTCCGAAAGTGCTGGGATTACAGGCTGAGCCACTGCACCTGGCCTGAGTATGTTTTTCTATCAGAAGGACTTATTTTAGTCACATACATATTGAGTTCAATGTGATCATTGATCTTGAGGTATTTATGGTTTAAAGAGAAAGCAGCAGAATTATCAACACTGGTGATTCCAGCATTAGGATAAACAAGGAATGATTTTTTTAAAACGAAATAAGTAATCACTGGGCACGGAGGCTGACGCCTGTAATCCTAGCACTTTGGGAGGCCGAGGTGGGTAGGTCACTTGAGGTCAAGAGTTACCAGCCTGGCCAACATGGTAAAACCCCATCTCTACTAAAAACACAAAAATTAGCCAGGTGTGGTGGTGGGTGCCTGTAATCCTAGCCACTCAGGAGACTGAGGCAGGAGAATTGCTTAGACTGGGGAGGTGGAGGTTGCAGTGAGCCCTGTCTCTACTAAAAATACAAAAATTAGCCAGATGTGGTGATGGGTGCCTGTAATCCTAGCTCTTGGGAGGCTGAGGCAGGAAAATTGCTTAGATCTGGGAGGTGGAGGTTGCAGTGAGCAGAGATCATGCCACAGCACTTCACTCTATCCAGGGTGATAGAGTGAAACTTCATCTCAAAAATAATAAAATAAAATAAAGACAAAAAAAGAAAAGAAATAAGTGAGTAAGCAAGGTAAGATGTTGCATAATCAGCCTATGGGATTGGGGAGTTGTTGTGGACAGTCAGCGTGAGATAACTGAAGAAAAAGATGAGCATGACCTTGTGCAAAGCTTTGAGACAGAGGCTGTAGTGAGCGACCATGTTTACCCGAGGGGTGCACTAGGATGGGAGCTCTGCGTTCCCTGCAGTATCTCCAGTGCCTAGAAGAGTTTCTGGTAGAAATAAGTATTTGTGGGATGGATAAACAAATAAATAAGTATTTGTGGGATGAATAAACAAATAAATGAATGGGTGATGTGGTCAAAATGAGGATAAAGATGGCAAAACCTTCCTTCCTTCCTTCCTTCCTTCCTTCCTTC
>NW_012101476.1:7966277-7986638 GCF_000951045.1 Mandrillus leucophaeus
AACCCGGGAGGCGGAGCTTGCAGTGAGCCGAGATCAAGCCACTGCACTCCAGCCTGGGCTACAGAGTGAGACTCTGTCTCAAAACAACAACAACAACAACAACAACAACAACAACAACAAAAACTGATTTACCTGCAGGAAGGCTAGAGGCATTTCCTCTGCTTGGAGCTTCTTCTCTCCTTTCTCTACCTGGCTGAAGTTTACTACAGTTGGTGCTCTGTATCCTCTGGAGTTTGGTTCCAGGATTCCCCAAGGATACCAAAATCCAGCGATGCCCAAGCCACTGTTATAAAATAGTGTGGTGCGGTCAACCCTCTGTATCCACAAGTCTCCTTCCACAGTTGGTTGAATCTGAGAATGTGAAACCCATGGATATGAAGGCCAACTGTAATCTTCCTGGGCTCCGCTTACACACAGTCCTCTGGGGGGATTTCCTGGACCCTCAGACGGGATTACACGCTCGGCACTCGGAACTCCCACAGTGTTTTTTGTGTACCCTCTCTGTATTTCTGTATTAGCACTTGCCCACTACAGATATTGTTGTCACAGGTTCCTTGTCTGTCTCCTGTACGGGACTGATGGTGTCTGCTTTTGTGGTGCTGCCGCCTCTGACAGAACCGGGTACAGAGCTTGCGTTTGATGCATTTCTGTTGGATGAATAAATGCATGAATGAAAGGAAAAGAAGTTCAACTACAGGTGAGTTTGGGGATGTAGGAGAGGAGGAGATGAGGAAAGAAACGTGGCAGGATTTGGCCTGATAGTGAGTGTGCACTGCAAGCAGTGAGAAGGTGAAAATTCCTTTGAAGATTTTTTTCCCTTTGAAGAGAAGCTGCTTTTTGAGGGTGAGTTGGCATTCCTAGGTCTTACTTAGATTATAAGGGGAAAAAATAAACAAAACCTATGTATCGCAGCCCAGCATGGTGGCTCAAGCCTGTAATCCTAGCACTTCGGGAGGCCGATGAGGGAGCAGTGCTTGAGGCCAGCCTAGAGAACAAAGCAAGGCCTTATCTCTACAAAAACTAAAAAAATTAGTCAGGCATGGTGGTGCACCCCAAGTCCCAGCTACTTGGAAGGATGAGGCATTCTCGCTTGGGGCCAGGAGTTTGAGGTTGTAGTGAGCCGTGATCACACCACTGCATTCCAGCCTGGGCAAAAAAGTAAGACCTCATCTCAATAAATAAATAAATAAATAAATAAATAAATAAATAAATAATTGCCTTATCCCTACAAATAGGCAAAATAAATCATTAAGGCAAATTTCAAACTTTCCCTTCTGCATATATGTTAAGTTTTGTAACAAGATCACCAACATTTCCGTAGTTTCTGTCTTCGCTCTTTAGAAAAATCACTGTTTATTTACAGAACATCCATCTACTTGTTAGACAAGTGATGTAAGCACAACCAGCATGCGATCACCCAGAACCCATTGGTTGAAGAAGGAGCTTTAGGCAAATAGAAGCTGCAGTGCCTAATTCTCCCATCTGGCTCCGAGAGTTTGCCATTGGCTCAGGTGCTGTGCCTTTCCGGAGGCTGGTTTGCTGCTGTGGGAAGGAGACAGGAGAGGAAACCACCATCGAGAGGCAAGGGCAAGCCTTGCTCACTCACGCCTTACCTCACCAAGCCAGCTGTCTTGCCTTTTGCTCTGGCCTGTGCGTAGAGAGCTCGGCCCACAGTTTTCTCCTTAATAGAACTCCTAAATGTCGTGCCATCCACAGTCCTAGAAAACGACAGAAGGCAACCAGTTGGTCAGAAAAATAATCTTTTTTTTTTTTTTTTCTTGAGATGGAGTCTTGCTCTGTCACCCAGGCTGGAGTGCAATGGTGCAATCTCGGCTCACTGCAACCTCTGCCTCCCGGGTTCAAGCGATTCTCCTGCTTCAGCCTCCTGAGGAGCTGGGATTACAGGCTCCTGCCACCATGCCAGGCTAATTTTTTGTATTTTTAATAGAGGCGGGGTTTCACCATGTTGGCAAGGCTGGTCTCGAACTTCTGACCTCGTGATCCATCTGCCTTGGCCTCCCAAAGTTCTAGGATTACAGGTGTGAGCCACTGCACCCAGCCCAGAATAGTAATCTTAGCAAAACAAACAAGAGCAAGCAAAGAACCCAACAAGGTTGATTTAATGAATGAGGGCAATGATCATTTTGTGTCTATAAGAAATAAGAAGGAGGCATTTGAATAGTTTATAGACAGGACTTCCTTTATTGATTGGATAGTGTGGCTTGAGAGGGGTTTGGTAGGCTCCCACCCTAAAACCTTTCCCTCATGTACTGTTGTTTGTTTTTAGATTTTTCCTCATTTTTGAATTTCATCCTTTAGATGAAGAATGGTTCTCTTTGGGTATCCCCTTCGAATGACAAATGTGACTAGGAGAGGTGACTGATAAATTCCGAATTATCTCGTTACCTTTGGTTCCGCAGGTCATTCTGTGAGTTAAGAATTTGGCACAGCTGTGGGGTATGCAATGGACCGAATGTTTATGTTCCCCACAAATGTGTATGTTGAACCTTACTTCTTAGGACGATGACATTAGGAGGTGGGGCCTTGGAGAGGTAATTAGGTCTCTCCTCAGGAATAGCCTTTAGTGCTCTCACAAAAGAGACTTCAAGGAATTCTCTCATCTCTTTCCATCCTGACTGAACCAGGAAATGGGCCCTCACGAGACATGAAATCTTTGGGCACCTTGATCTCAGACTTCCCAGCCTTCAGAACTATGAGAAATACATTTCTGTTGTTTATAAGCTACCCATTTTATGGTACTCAGTCATAGCAGCCTGAGCTGATGAAGACAGACTATTATGCTCCTCTGCAAGGGTGGAAAAGAATAGAGAAAAATCGGGGAAGGTGCTGGTGCGTCCACTGCCAAAGTGGTGCTTCTCTGGAAACCATCTCCCTTGGGGACCTCTGTCTTCTATTTGCACCTCGTCTCTTTCCACCATACTTTTAGCTGGCTAGCAACTAATCCTTACCAAGTAATGGTTGGTCAGAGAGGTAGAATCCAGAATTTTGGAAGTAAATGGAAACTTCCAGTACTCAAATGGGCAGTGTCTTTTCCAAAGGAGCAATTTAGAAATGTGTGAAGTTTGGGTTGTTGAGATGACTCGGAAGTGCTGCTGGCATTCGTGGGAGGACACCGAGAATGTTAGTCATCCTGCAATGTGAAGGACAGCTCCACTGAAGAATTTTCCTGCCCCAAATGCCAACAGCACGTGTGTTGAAGCACACTTCTGGGTTTGCCCCTTTAGATGAGAGACATCAGACCCCAGGAGACAGGTGACTCTTGCTCAAGGTCACGCTGCTGGTCAAGGCCATCATGCTTCTATCAAATCATAACTAAGTCCCAAAGGCCAAGGAGTCTTTAGGACAAAGGAAATCATCTCCCATAGAATATTCAGGATCTTGACAAAAAAGTAGAAGGGATATTTTGGCTAGTACATAGGTCTACACAGCTCATTTTAAGTTGTGATAATTAAGCAGGTATCTTCTCTGGTCTTATAAATTCAGCCTAGAGCAGAGGGAGATAAAAGGAAATGCATGTTTCACAATTCTGTCCTTTGTACTTCAAATCTTCTATGTAATGAAATGGTAAAGAAAGAACAGAATGAAAGATGGAATAGTATGGCATAAAAAAAGGAATGAGGTCATGTCCTTTGCAGGGACATGGATCAAGCTGGAAGCTATCGTCCTCAGCAAACTAACACAGGAACAGAAATTCAAACACTGTATGTTCTCACTCATAAGTGGGAGTTGAACAATGAGAACACATGGACACAGGGAGGGGAACATCACACACCAGGGCCTGTCGGGAGGTAGAGGGCAAGGGGAGGGAGAGCATTAGGACAAATAGCTAACACATGCGGACAAATAGCTAACACATGCGGGGCTTAAAACCTAGATAACAGGATGATAGGTGCAGCAAACCACCATAGCACATGTATACCTATGTAACAAACCTACACATTCTGCACTTGTATCCCGGAACTTAAAGTGAAAACAAAACAAAACAAAACAAAACAAACAAACAAACAAAAAACAGAAATAACAGATCTTTAGAGTAAGTTCTGATTATATGGTTTAAAAATAGGAATTTACTAAAATAGTTTTCAATGTCATTTCTAGACATGGGTTCATATAATACCACTACAGAAAAGCTTTCCCTTCTCCCTTTGCTTTTTAGAAAAGGCAGACAAAAAAAGCGATACATTTTAAAGCCAATTCAAAGGATACCAATCAAAGTGACACAATGCCTTTTTCTGCCTGCTTGGTTCTGTTCGGAAAATAGAGTTCACATGACTGCCAAAGTGCATGGTAGTTGAACCCTTTACTGTTTATCCACAGTGATCACTGATTACCCTGGTGTATGAAAGACAAAAGTGGATGAGAAGTAACTCAACCTAACGTCTTCATAAAAAAAATAGCCAGACTTTATGCATGGTACTTTGCTGTGTTCTTGGCAACTTAAGAGGGACGTTGACCACTTGGAACATACTCTGGGGTGGCCACCTTGATATTTGGACATAGAAATCATTCCACTTAGAGGAACAGAGAATATTTAACTTTGATACATGAAGGCTCCAAGTGGATAAGATAACTGGCATTAACTGTTTGGAAAGTATTGGAGTAGTTTAACATTTTTTCATTATGAAAAATTTCAAACACACGGAAAATAGAGGGAATAATATGAGATGTCCATGAAACCATCACTGAGCTACACCATTATGAATACTCAGCCAATCTTAATTTGTCTAAACTCTCAAGCTTTCCACCTCAATTGTTAAGAAGCCAAGCTCAAGGCCGGGCACAGTGGCTCACACCTGTAATCCCAGCACTTTGGGAGGCTGAGGTGGGTGGATCACGAGGTCAAGAGATTGAGACCATCCTGGCTAACACGGTGAAACCCCGTCTCTACTAAAAATACAAAAAACTAGCTGGGCATGGTGGTGGGTGCCTGTAGTCCCAGCTACTTGGGAGGCTGAGGCAGGAGAATGGTGTGAACCCGGGAGGCAGAACTTGCAGTGAGCTAAGATGGTGCCACTGCACTTCAGCCTGGGCCACAGAGCGAGACTCCATCTCAAAAAAAAAAAAGCCAAGCTCAGATGGCACATCATTTCATCTATGAACACTTCAATATGTATTTTGTAGAGAGCTTTTTAAAAATTCATGTGATTATCACTAGAGACATTGGGTAGAAAGTGGAAAATATTTAAATGAAGTATAAGAAAGGACTCTTAACAGAGCTGTCAACCACTGAGTTGATTGCCTTGGGAAAAGTGAGTTTATCATTAAGGAAATCATCACACACTTGTAAGTGGTGTTACAGAGGAGGTCAAGCACTGGATAAGTAATTGGATTTAATCTGTGGTTCTCAACTTGGTTTTTTTTTTTTTTTTTTCTACAGAGAAACATATGAAAGATGGCATTGACCTGCTGTGCATATGCTCTTACGTGGTTTGCTATAAGCCAGAGCAACCCAGTATATTCTTCTCCTCCCAAGAAAGTATATTAAAATGCAAGTAAGTATGAGGTTGTTACCATAGAGATAGACTTAAGTTTGCTTTAGCTTATTAGAAACAAAAAGCAAATAATTCACAAATTCTAATGCTTTCAACAGGAGCAAATTATTGGGACCAACCTCACAATGACCCTTGTCATCCAGCCGGTCCACAGTTCTGGAGGTAAGCGCCACTGGGAGAGTTGACCATGAAGGCCCACTCTAACTATGAGGGGTTTTGATTCTGTGAATAGAGCATCTACAATTTCTGGCTCTACACAGAAGTTACTCACATGGAGAAGTTGGAAATGAAGGCTCCTTTGGGGATCTGAACATCAAACACGACATTCTGAGGCTGTGGGGAATTGTTCACCACTTTGCTCTGGATCATGGTAGTAGCCATCCGAGAAGTAATAGTAGACTGGACTTTATAGCTATAAAGAGTTACTTGATCAGCCTCTTCCTGAAATTGGCAAGAAAGCATAATGGTACTAATTGAAAAATCACACAGAACTTCATCAAAGTTAGAAGAGCATTTGATGTTAACAGCACTATATTTTCCTTGTTTTACTAGCAGAACAATTCCGAGGCCTTGATAAGGGCAGAACTCGGGTGTTGTTAAGCATTCTCCTAACTTCTTGGAACACCCAACGAGCAGAAGTCTGCCTTCGTTTCAAGATACTTCGAGCTAAAAGGCATTTTCAGCCCTGTGAGTCTATAAATAATGATTTTTCAAAAATTAGAATATACGTAGAAAATGGTTGTGGGAAGCCAGATTGGATTGAGGAAGTCCAGGAAATAACTCCAAATGCAGGACCATCAGCTGGGGAAAGGATACTGGATTGCGAGGTTGAATCTTCCTCAACAATACCCTGGTTGTATCTTCTGTTAAGGTCAGACAGGGGTGCTGTGGGGTGGATACACACATGTGGCCTCTACCAACCCCTCTTACCGCTCTCTACCTTCTTTAGTCTCCTCTATTACAATTTCATCTGCAGTCCTTTTCTCCTCCCTCAAGTCAAAACAAGTTAGGAGAACAGTGATGGGTGTAAGCAAGGGGCATTGATCTTGGACCAGGCATTCTGATATAAGTATTGGTCCAACACTCTGGACCTCCTTACCCAATCGCTACTGATTTAAAGCAGCTCCAGTATAAAGGATGTCATATGTAAGTGTTCTCAAAGGCAAGGTCCTAGAAACCCATGTCTTTCAGGAGGTGACTGAGAGCTGCAAGCTCCTTCAGGTCTATGACAACTATGGGACCCATTAGATTTCGCCTTTTTCTCCAAAAGAATTGACTTGTCTCAATACCAGGTCTCATTCCCCAAACTTTGTAGTCCAACATTAAACCTTTTGACTAACCATGCAGCTCACCTCAAGCTAAAATAAAATCCAGGCGAATCTACGTGTCCTTCCTCCCTCTGAAGTGTGCACTTCTGGCCGTTTCTGCCAATTCAGGGCAGGAAGCACAACATAAACCACTTCCTCAGGTTGTTTTCTTGCCACAGGATGGTCTACTCTGAACATCTCAGGGACCTGGGCCATTTTGTATTTAAGAGTTCCTTCCCACGGGCACTCTTTTATTATCCAAAGCTGTCAGGTGTCATACTTTAAATCAAAATGGTGTCGGAAGTGATGGCTCACACCTGTAATCCCAGCATTTTGGGAGGCTGAGGCAGGCAGATCACCCAAGGTCAGGAGTTCGAGACCAGCCTGGCCAACATGGTGAAACCCCATCTCTACTAAAAACACAAAAATTAGCTGGGCATGGTGGTGCATGCCTGTAATCCCAGCTACTCAGGAGGCTGAGGCAGGAGAATCTCTTGAACCTAGTGGGCAGAGGTTGCAGTGAGCTGAGATCGCGCCATTGCACTCCAGCCTGGGCAAGAAGAGTAAAACTCTGTCTCAAAAAAATAAAAATAAAAACGTAAAAATAAATACTTAAAACGGTTAAGTTGGAATAAATCCATAAATTTATACAGTGGGATGGAACCTATGTTATATGGCAAAACTCAAGAAAATCAAAAGAAGGGCCCCTTCAGCCCTTGGTGACTTCTCTCCTGTCTGAAAAGACTGCACTCTTTAATGCTGAATTTTAGAAACACTTCCAAACAGTTGGGCAAGGCAGTATTTCGAAAGTCAGGTAAATACTCGGTGACGAAGACCAAAGAGACACCCAGATTGATTTCCTGGGAATTATTAGCAGGAAAATCATTCAATCTGTAACAGCATCAAAGTCAACTTACCATTATTTCTCCCGATTCTCCTGGAAGGCTTCTCTGTGAAAGGAAGTTAGACAATCATTCTTCAACTGTATGTCACTTATTACCTTGAGGGCCAAAACTGTTTTCTCAGTCAAAAAAGAAATTTTAGTTTTCTTCACTACTGAGCTGTTATTCATTCACTGAAGTTGAGACATACATATTGAACATTCTTGGAAACTATTTTCCCATTGGTGAGTTTCTCAACACCTTTCTTTACCAATTTTGGTGGCGTGCATGTCATTCTTGGATATAATGTTAGAACAAGTCATTTTTAAATAAAAATATACAACCAAATGCATCCTGGGTGGTGTATATCCCCTTGATGCTATTTACTGTTTTTTACTCTGTCAAATGGAGACTTTGAGTCTCCCCTTCAGATCTCAGCTCCGGCAGAATTCCTCCAGTGAACATCTCTAATGCCCCAAGACTAGGCCGGTTTCCTTTACTAAGTGTTTTCGCAGCAGCATATCCCTTCCTGTAGCGCACTCACCTTGTTTCATAATGATTCATTCTATTTGAGGGATTATTTAACTCAAGTCTGTCTCTTCCTTTAAACTAAGCTACATAAAAGCAGGGATTTTCATGTATTTCCTCCGCGGTGTAACCCCAGAGCCAAACACAGTGACTGGCACCTAGAAGATTCTATGCTTGTAACCACCATGCTAGGAGATTATCCATACACTTGACTGTCCTGTGGAAAGGAACAAAGGCGATTCCCTTGACTTTGAAAGTGAATGGCTTAAGGGTGGTGGGTGAACATGTAATGTTTGGTGAGCTGTTAATAATAGATCCAAGAAGTCAGGTGTTGGATAGAAGCTCAGCTCGCCTGATTCAGGGTGAACTGAGGTTCTGTGCTATGTGACATGGTAAAGTCAATGGTTGACCTCTTCTTGTAGACTTCTTGAATGCAATGCTCAATGACAAATCTTTCTCTCTTGTGGCTAAATAAATCGTGACATGAAGTCTTGCTTATTGGATTTTAATATTATTGGTCTAAAAAAAAACCCTGGATTTTCAGAAAGTAGAAAATTCATACCCATACAAAATAAGACATTGATCAGCTTAGAGTTTGCTGCTTCCGTAAATACCTCCTTTCTCAGCATGTGGGCTCCATGGGGAAGGAGCCAAGCCCTTCCTGGTGTTCCAGACTACTCATCCCCTTAATTAGAGGGTTTTGTCTATACTGCCGCTGGTGGCCTCCAGGACTGCAACTCCCAGTGTGGCCAATTCTCCTTTTTAGGTGCTCTCAGAGTGACCAGAGGAAGGAGATTGTAAGGCTGCAAGGGGAAGTGTCTGTCATCGCTAAAAGAAGAAAAGTCTTCCTAACAGGAAATCCTTCCCCATAAGGCAGGAAGTAATTTCAGAATCTTAAGTGTTGAAGAAAACACATAGCCATGTGATATCTTTTTTTAAATGGAGTGGGGACAGGGTCTCCTTCTGTTACCCAGGCTGCTGCAATCATAGCTCACTGCAGCCTTGAACTCCTGGGCTCAAGCGATCCTCCATCTCAGCTTCTCAAATAGCTGGGACTACAGGTGCATTCCAGCTAATGTATGTATATCAGTTGGGTGGCGGAGATAGGGTCTCACTGTGTTAACCGGGCTGGTCTGGAACTCCGAGCCTCAAGTGATCCTCCCTCCTTGGCCTCCGAAAGTGCTGTGATTATAAGCGGGAGCCACTGTGCCAAGTTACGTATTCTTTAAAGGGCTAACTTGAGCATTATGGCGTGAAGGCTGCTAAGCAGCTGTGTGAATTTCCCTTTTGATTTCACCTGGATGATCTCTTCCACCAAGGTGTAAGAGCACTGGACCCTTCTGTGCTAAAAAAACACTCTTAAGAAAATCTAGCAGAAGGCATCTTAACACTTATCTTACTTCTTCTGCCATAATCTCTTTCATTTCCCCGACCCCCCGCCCCTTTTGGAAGTAAAGCTTACAATACCTGATATCTCTGGTTCTCTGCCACCAATTGAAATTTGCCTGGGGCCAGTTCCACAAGATCTTCATAGTCTACAAACTTAAAAAAAATTAGGATTTTAACTTTTTTTTTTAAATTATACTTTAAGCTCTGAGGTACATGTGTACAACGTGCAGGTTTGATACATAGGTATACATGTGTCATGTTGGTTTGCTGCACCCATCAACTCATCATTTAGCTTAGGTATTTCTCCTAATGCTATCCCTCCCCCAACCCCCAGCCCCCCGACAGGCCCTGGTGTGTGATGTTCCTCTCCCTGTGTCCATGTGTTCTCATTGTTCAGCTCCCACTTATAAGTGAGAACATGTGGTGTTTGGTTTTCTCTTCTTGTGTTACTTTGCTGAGAATGATGGTTTCCAAAAGATCTAGAGCCAAAGAGATAGCTGTTGGTATTCATTATTTTATATTCTTTCCTCTACCTCTGGGCAATCACAATTTTGTATAAAATGATTTCTTTAATATATTTCTATTTGCTGGTTACGTCTCAGAGGTGTACAAATGGAAGGTAGCAACACCTTCGCATTTGTTGGACACGGAAATTCATTTCTGAGTTTGCCCGCGGGTAGCAAGACAGGGATCAAAACAACCCAGTGATTAGGTGGGTGTCTGGGGAAGTAACTGGGTAGACCCTGGAGGCATTTGCAGTGTCTGACTGGACAGACATGAACCATACATCTCCCCCAAGTTAAAAATGTAGGTATTTTCTAAAAGGAATGCCAGTTAGAAATGACTGAAAAAGCACAAACGCATTTGGATGTCTTAGCTTCCATTTGAGATTTCCAACACACTCTGGTGACTTTTAAGTGTTGGAAAATATGATAGTTTGAAAGCAGACAGAGTGATATTTTCCCTCTGTAAATATGCCGTCGTATTCTCTGGCATTTTTGTAGGTAATCCACTCTGCAAGTCTCATAAGCCTTCGCGTTTGCTGGGATGTTCCCATAACACGTTTTGCTTTTCTGGCATAAAAATAGCTCTTGTATGACTTTCAGAAACAGACTTTCAGTCCAAGACTTTCCTTACATTGGAGACGGCTAAGGGACAAAAGTGGAGACCTACACTCCGTGGGAGTTATTCTTGTACTTTTCCACCCTTCTTTCTGTCTTCCCCTTTAATAGGAATACTGAAAGTGTCCTTCTTACAAGTATCACTGTTCACTTAGGTATGGAAAACAGTGTGCTTTCATAATGACTTTTCTTACACTCTTAGTAAAAGAGTGATAATATTTCTTCGTCATCATAACAGCTAATAATGATGAAGCACTTACTAGTCCAGGCACTCTGCTAGAGTTTGCACTGTGCCGTTTAATTCTCAAAGCAAACCTTTGGGTTAGGTCTATTCTTACCCCCATTTTTTTAGATGAGGAGTGAGCAGCCGTGCTCCATAAATGCTACACTCTGATGCCTGCCCACTGAGCTTGACTTAATTCTCATGCAAAAGCTGTGAATGCTGTAAAAGGTAAATACACATTCCAGTAATTATAACAGTAAACACTTGCACTCAGATGAATTTTATCTTAAGTTTCCATTACACACAGAATAAGGCCATTGAATAGCAATTGCAATAGGCTATTTACTGAGCTGATGAGCAGGCCGACAGCAAGGAGTGATCTGGAAGTACTTACTTCAGAAAGTCCATTGATGGGGATTTCGAAGCCTGATACTTCAGAAAGAAAGAGGCAGATGAAAAGGCACGTGAGTCGTTTCATTTTGCTGGACAGTTTTGCCAAAGCTCCCCAGAGCAGATGGCCTGGGGAGGATATCACTTCTTCCTACTGAACCAAGTTCAAAGGAACAGCAGAGGAGGCCCGTTCGCTTTAAGAAAGAAGAAAAAAGAAGAAAAAAACTCTCTAACTTTGCTCAAAATTGGGACAAATATTTGTTCTGGAGCTCAAACTTGAGCTGTGGGGGTGGATCGAACACCCAGAGGTTATTCAAACAGCAAAGTCAGAAGCAGTCGCTCACTGCGAGGACAAGTCAGGGGCAGATGGATGTGCTTGAATGTTCTTATGTGCTTTTTATTTCTTCTCTTTTTGGATTTTGCTGATTTCTATTGATCTTAATATCAGAGAGACCTAAAGATAATTGTCATCCTTTCTAAAGGACCAAGTGCAGAACTATTCCCAGAAACAAAATCCTTTGATCTAAATTAAAGCAGAAAAAATGTAGAAAAAGTGGGAGAAGACGCAGAGTGGTTGTTCTGAGCAAAGAATTCATTGTGCGCGTTTTCCCCATCTCTCTGATGACTGATTACCTGTTACCTATAAAGAGCCAGGCAAGTGGCTGTGCAGGATACTAGGGCAGATCTTCAGTGAGGATGCTTCGTGAATGCCTTTGGTTAAGGTAACAGTGTCTGTCCTGCTGCCCCCATCAGCCGGGCTCAAGTCAGTGGCAAATCAATACTCCCCGGTTTCGGCATTGGAGTGCACTGGTGAGATCAAAGCTCATTGCAGCCTTAACTTCCCCCGGCTCAAGCAATCTTCCCACCTCAGCCTCCAGAGTAGCTGGACTACAGGTGTGCACTACTGTGCCCGGCTATTCTTTGTAGAGATGGGATTTCATCATGTTGCTCACCCTGGTCTTGAACATCTGGGATCAAGCTATCTGCTCGCCTTGGCCTTCCAAAGTGCTGGGATTCCAGATGTGAGCCACCATGCCTGGCCTCCATCCTGGTCAGATTCTATTTTTCTTGCAACGAACAGGAAATGTAACTTCTTGGATGCAGCAGTGAAATAGGAAGCTCCAGCTGTGGGCAGAATTACAATACAAGGGAGGTTGTCTCATCCTCAGGACCAAGCACCCCAGGCCAACTTCTGGGATCCTGGAGCTCCTTGCAACATTTAAAGCCCAATTTACAAGGCATGCAACAGAGAGTTATCTGCACTTTCCTCCCTAGTTTCCCCTCAGTCTTTGAAATTGCACAGCCGTGTATCTGCTGGGGAAGTATAACTTCTGAAATAACGGCAGGGAGAAAACAGATTCTCCCCTCCCTTGCCTAGGTTGCACTAGGTGAGCACCCACCTTGGCCAGTGGGTGCCTCAGTGGACCCCTCATGGAAAAATCCTGCCACAGCTTTGCATTCTCGGCTGAGATACTGTTTCTGGGCAGTTAAGACCTAATGGCATGTTTTCCCAAAAACAACAGTGACTTTCAGCATCATGCCTCCTTCCATTGATCATTTCCTTTCTGATTATTTTAAGCTGATATTCAGAATTATCTCAGAAGAAACCAAACAAAAGCAGGCTGGGCCTTTTTTCCATGCTGATAGCCTGTCTTCAGTTCCCAAAGTCCTTTTTTTTTGAGAGGGAGCCTCACTCTGTGGCTCAGGCTGGAGTGCAATGGCGCGATCTTGGCTTACTGCAACTTCCACCTCCCAGGTTCAAGCGATTCCCCTGCCTGAGCTCCCAGGTAGCTGGAATTATAGGCATGCACCACCACACCTGGCTAATTTTGTGTGTGTGTGTGTTTTTTTTTTCCCAGTAAAGATGGGGTTTCGCCATATTGGTCAGGCTGGTCTCAAACTCCTGACCTCAAGTAATCCACTTGCCTCAGCCTCCCAAAGTGTTAGAATTACAGGCGTGAGCCACTGTGCTCGGCCTGATCCCAAAGTCTTGAAACAAACAAACAAACAAACAAAAACAGCGTTTGCTCTCTCTCTCTCGATGTTCAGAAGCACAACAGCATAGGCCATGTATTCAGGCTACTGGGTTTTTTTATTTTCTGAGACAGAGTCTCACTCTGTCACCCAGGCTGGAGTGCAGTGGCGCGATCTCGGCTCACTGCAAGCTCCGCCGCCCAGGTTCATTCCATTCCCCTGCCTCAGCCTCCCAAGTAGCTGGGACTATAGGCGCCCGCCACCACACCTGGCTAATTTTTTGGCATTTTTTTTTTTTTAGTAGAGATGGGGTTTCACTGTGTTAGCCAGGATGGTCTCAATCTCCTAAACTCGTGATCCACCCTCCTCGGCCTCCCAAAGTGCTGGGATTACAGGCATGAGCCACCACGCCCGGCCTGGGCTACTGAGTCTTGAACCTGAGACCCTTTCCCCTTGTACTCCCCACCCCACTGCCAACCCCTCCCATCATGCCTGGGCAGCTGTCACGTGGTGAATTGAACATATCCACTGTTACTTAGATGCCTCTGATTTCTAGGATGGAAATCACTACCATAAATGCCACAAGAATATTCACTTTCGTGTATGTGAAAATCAGTAGGAAATCTACAAGAAAAAAAATCACAATATTTCATAATGTTTGAACAAAGAGATAACATTTAGTACTCATTGGGAATTCTGGGAAATATCAATAAACTTGAGATTCATCACTGAGTGTAAGTCATTGTGGCTTAGCTGACAGTATGACAATAACCACCTCACACGTATAGCATTCAGCTCCAGCCCTATCATTGTGAAAGAGCATGTTTGTAAAAGTCCAAAGTCAAAGCTGGATGAATTCACCAGAAAAAAAGCTATATTTGACCCTGACCTGCTTGTTCGGTGGGTCAGGTTGCACATAACATGGAGCAGGTCTGTTTTCTACACGTATTTGAGCTGTGATGCCTTCCTTCTGAAGCTATAAGAAAAGACGTTTTCTTATAGCTTCAAGGACTGTCCGTCTGAATTTCCAAAGATGACATTTGATTACTCTGCTACGTCTTTTGCCCTCTCTAATGCAGAGGTGTGGTTTTTTTGTTTCTATCTTTTTTTTTTTTTTTTTTTGAGACAGAGTCTCGCTCTGTCGCCCAGGCTGGAGTGCAGTGGTGTAATCTCGGCTCACTGCAAGCTCCGCCTCCTGGGTTCACGCCATTCTCCTTCCTCAGCTTCCCGAGCAGCTGGGACTACAGGCGCCTGCCACCATGCCCGGCTAATTTTTTGTATTTTTAGTAGAGATGGAGTTTCACCATGTTATCCAGGATGGTCTCGATCTCCTGACTTTGTGATCTGCCGGCTTCAGCCTCCCAAAGTGCTGGGATTACAGACGTGAACCACTGCGCCCGGCCTGTTTTGGTTTTTAAATGGAGACAGGGTCTCACTCTGTCACCCAGGCTGGAATGCACTGATATAATCATGACTCACTGCAGCCTCAACCTCCTGGGCTCAAGCAATCCTCCCATCTCAGCCTCCTGAGTAGCTGAAACTACAGGTGCACAGTACCACACCCAGCTAATTTTTGTGTGAGTGTATATTTTGTAGAGGTGTGGTTTCACCATGTTGCCCAGGCTGGTCTTGAACTCCCGGACTCAAGCGATCTGCCCATGTTGGCCTCCCAAAGTGTTGGGATTACATGTGAGCCACTGTGCCTGGTCAGGTGTGGGTCTATATCATTAGAGGCCAGAACATAAAGATGTTTCAGAATAAAAATATTTGAAACTGAATAGCAGTACCACAAGCCAAAAATGGGAAGTTAGAGAGCATGGAGTGGATTCTCTCATTTGTTCTTAAGCCATGGAAACTTGGCTTTGCTGTTGAGCCTTTTCAGTTCTTTCCTCTTTGTGCCTTACCTCTGAAGTTCCAATTCAAATCCATTGCCAGAGTAGAGAAATTGAGTGTAGAGTGGACATGTGAGCAGCCGCGACAGAGCAATTCCAGCGTAGCAGCTTTTGCTGTTCTTCCCAGGGTGTCTGCGTGTTTTCTGGCAAGGAAGGGGTCTCATCTGGAAGCGGTCGCACCATCGCACTAAGATCTGGCGCTGGTATTTCAGGTACAGGCTGGGAAGCACCTTCATATGAGTAACTGTGGCTCTCTCCAAGGTGTAAACGGGACGAGAGTGTGTTTGGATATCTGAGCCACCAGGCATGTTAGAGGTTATCTAGCTGGATCCTCTAATCTAAAAGATGATGAAAGTGAGGCTCAGAGTGGTTAAGTCATGTGGCCAAGAGAGGGGAAAGATATAGCAGAGAAATCAAACGTCATCTTTGGAAATTCTAACAGACAATCCTTGAAGAAGCTGTAAGAAAATGTCTTTACAATCAGAAGGAAGGCATCACAGCTCAAATACGTGTAGAAAACAGACTTTCTCCATGTTATGTATCCTGCCAGGCCATGGCTAGAGAAGTAGGGTAGGGTCAAGATACAGGGTCCAGGTTGGTGGTGACGATGGGAAATGGACTGAACAGTATGAGTCGGCAGCCTCACCATCAAACCCTTCCCTGGCCTGCCTCTCTGACTAACGAGCTGGCTTCATGACTTTGGGCAAATCTCTGTGTGCCTCAACGTCCTCATCTGTAAGATGGGAATAACAGTAGTGCTCACCTGTGAGCATGTATGAAGGACTTAGAGCAGTTGCTGGAACACATTAGGTGCTAATGAAGTGCTAGTTACTAGTAGTAGTGTTAAAACAGGTCAGTACAGTGGCTCATACCTGCAATCCCAACACTTTGGGAGGTCAAAGTCAGGAGGATCACTTGAGGCCAGGAATTTGAGACCAGCCTGGGCACCATAGCAAGACCTTGTCTCTACATAATAATTATATTTACAATAATTAATTAAATATTATTTATAAATATTATTTAATAATTTATTAAATATTAAATATTATTTATAATTATTATTATTTCAGACGGAGTCTCACTCTGTTGCCCAGGCTAGAGTGCAGTGGCACCATGGCAGCTCACTGCAGCCTCTGCCTCCTGGGTTCAAGCAATTTCCTGCCTCAGCCTCCCGAGTAGCTGGGATTACAGGTGCATGCCGCTATGCCTGGCTAATTTTTGTATTTTGAGTAGAGATGTGGGTTTCACCATGTTGGTCAGGTCAGGTCAGGTCAGGTCAGGTGATTCCCCCACCTCGGCCTCCCAAAGTGCTGGGATTACAGGTGTGAGCCACTGTGCCCAGCCTGAAGTTGTTTAAATGAATTGTTTCCCAGACTAATTACACTGCAGGGCACAGAAGGAAGTTCTGAATTGAAAGTGCTTATAAATGATGACTATTAGGTTACTTCAATTTTCAAAAAGGAAAAAATTCAGATTTCTGTAAATAGAGATTGGTGAGCTTGTAGTAGACTTGATTTAAAAAATGACATGCATGATTAAAAAGATGGTTTGAGAAAACTTTTGAAAAGGAAGCAGTTTGACACGTGTGTGTGGGAGGGGTTTGATGACTGAGGCTCACTAGCTATGGGATGGGGACAAAGTGGAAAGCTCACTGGGCACCGAGAATAGGTGTGCAGTGGGAGGGTCCGCAGACCGACGAGGGCAGAGGAAGACAGCCTGGGCCCCGAAATCCAGGAGGTGGGAGCAAAGGGGGCAGAGAGTCTGGAAATGAAGCTAGGCAGAGAAGATGCTGTCAAGACCCTCTTATTTCTTTGCAGAGACAGGGTTTTACTGTGTTGCCCAGGCTTGTCTCAAACTTCTGGACTTAACAGATCCTCTGCTCAGGCTTCCCAAAGTGCTGGGATTATAGGCATGAGTCACTGCACCCCGCCAAGACCTTCATAAGGGTCTTAGGAGGCAGCAGGAGTCACATCTTCAGGCATAGCAGATGTCGGGCTTGAGTCCAAGCCAGAGACGTGGGCCCAGTCCTCGTCAGATATTGAAAGGCAGACTAATTTGTCAGCAGACCCAGGAGCTGGTAACACACACATAACCCACAAACACTTCCCATATGTCGTAGCCAGATTCTTCCCTTGGATTTTAGAGCTTGCAAATGGCAAGGGGCCATTTACTGCCTAAAGAATTGGTGATGATAGAGTGCTTGGTTGAACATTAAGTTGAGCTAATTTTACTTCTCTTTGCTGTGCTGTTTCTAAACGGGCAGATCCAGATTCTGTAAGCACAGATTGACTGTAATGTGTTTATCGTGGATGAGGTGGGAAATGAAAATGGAATGAAGTTTTATCTGGTTAATTATAGAACCAGTTGTTTGAACAAATCCAACCGGAAAAGCATTGATGACTACAATGATGTTAACTTGAATAAATTAATTTAGTGGTAAGAAACAAGGCCCTAGAATTCACTAAAGTGGTTCAAATGAAATATGCTTGAAATAAACATGAATGATGAAAAAGAAGGTATGCTGAATATAAATTCTAGAAGCACCACCGTAAAGTCTCAGAGCATTCTCCAGTGTAGACCATACCTGAAACATTGCATTCAATTCTGAGTGAAATATTATATAAAAGACTTTATTAAATTAAACCATTGAAGGTGGGTCAGGATAGAGATTCAAAACTGTTGTACAAGAATATGCTTATTAATATACAGTTCAAGAAAAAAGAGAAGGTGAGGTAAGTATGACAATGATCCATGTGCGAGGCCAGAGGAGGTTCATTACGGGGTTATTTTTCTATTTAGACTTCGTGCTGGAATTAAGGAATAAAGTCAGAAGCTGGGAAAAGAAATCAGAAGTTTGGAGAACATGCTAGTCTATGTGGCAGAAGAATGAGTGAGGTCCACACTGTGCAAACAAGGCTGGGGCAGAGGGCATTCAAGTGAGTGAAACCAAGCCATTCTGGCTGTTGTGGAACTCACCCGATGAGTGCTGGGCACCTGCCAGCACATTCCTTTGAGGTGCAGTGAGGCAGGATTCACTGGGCCAGGACAAGCTTCTCCTGGCAGTCAGTTGGGCCAAACCGCCCTGTGAAGCTGGGCTTAATCACTCTATTTCTAGAGGGTTATTACCTCTAGGATGCTTCAGTGATCGACTGCTGCACAACTTAGTGTTTTAAAACAACAGTTTAATCTCCCTCCTGAGTCTATAGGTTGACTAGGTTCAGATGGGCGGTTCTTCTGCTGCATGGCCTGTTGGCCAGGCCCATGGTCGGCAGAGGTTCGGCTGGGAAATAACATCCAACTCAATTCATCCATGGCTGGCCATTGGTGCTGTTGACAGGGAGCACAGCTGGGACTGCTGACCAGAGCACCTCGGTTCTCCTCTGCGTGGCCTCCCCACATGACCTAGCCTTCTCCCCACATGGCCGAGGTTCAAGAAGGGGCATTGTCAGTGTGCAGAAATGGAAGTTGTCTATCTTGCAAGGCCCATCATTGGAGGTTACACTGTTGCACTTCTGCTGGGCAAATCGATTCTCAAGGACAGCCATGGTTCAAGGGGAGGGGCAGACAATAAGCCCTATTTCTGATTAGCAGAGTCTCAAGGAATTTGGGACCATCTTTAATCCACTACAAGGAAAATGGGGCATGGAAATGGCATACAGAAATGGGGTTTTAGAGATTCTGAGTCAAAGATGAAAATGATGGCCTAACAAATATTATGTTATTAGAGATGATTAGAAATGACACATGTAAAGATCTTTATAATAACTGGAACAGAGCAAATTCCCATTAAATCGCTGCTATTAATATTATTATTATTATTACTGTTTCTGCTATTGAAGTGTCTAAACAGAGGCTGTAAGACCAGATTTTAGGAAGGGAATGAAGGGATTCTTGCACTGGAGATGTAGACTATTGAAACACAAACTCTAGGGACTATGAAGTTTCCATAATTCAACAGAAAGCTGGAAAAAGCCTTCCTCCTATTACCCTCTTGACTCAGAGCACCTCTCTCCTCTTGTTCAGCTTTCTTCTTGCTTTATTTGGAGAGTCCTTTTGAGATAAACTTTGAAAAGAAGGCAGCATACAAATGCAGACCAACAAGAGAAAATGCCGTTAAAAGCATTAAGTTTTATAAGGGAAGTAGAGCATAAAAGTCTGGAAAATTTGCAGTCTGACAATGCAATAGAAAAGGAAATTCCACCTTCTGGGGAAAAATTCAAGAGTGCTGCAGAAATTTGCATAAGTAACAAGAAGCCAAATGTTAATCCCCAAGACAATGGGGAAAATGTCTCCAGGGCAGGTCAGAGGTCTTCACAGCAGCCCCTTCCATCACAGGCCTAGAGGCCTAGGAGAAAAAAATGGTTTTGTGGGCCAGGCCCAGGGTCCCCATGCTGTGTGCAGCCTAGGGACTTGGTGCTCTGTGTCCCAGCCACTCCAGCTGTGGCTGAAAGGGGCTAATCTAGAGCTTAGGCCATGGCTTCAGAGGGTGCAAGCCCCAAACCTTGGCAGCTTCCACGTGATGTTGAACCTGCAAGTGCACAGAAGTCAAGAATCAAGGTTTGGGAACCTCCATCTAGATTTCAGAAGATGTATGGAAATGCCTCCTTTATATTACAATTAAAAATTTATATTCAATTTTAAAATCATGTGTCTAGATAAGGTATATTACCAATTAATTTGATTTTGGGGGTGGCAGAAGGAGTGTCAAATATTTATTGTAAAAAAACAAGACATTAGATCTGACACAGTTGAGAACAGTTGATTCAAGAGGAGACAAAAAGACAAAGGAATTGCTAAAATGCTTTGTGTGTTGCAGGAGTTGAGGGGAGAAGAGACAAAAGGAGTGTGGAAAGGTTGTTCTGGCAATGGGAACGGTGGGCAAAAAAATCTTTAAAAACAAGAATGAAAAATGCCTAATTTAAAAATGCTTCCTATATTCCAAGTAGTATTTTGGAGAATTAAAAAACAAGGAGCCATATTCCATGGCTCTATCTCTGCAGGCAAGACACAGAAAGAGAGAATTACTTTGGGAAGTGTATTAGTCAGTATAGGCTAGGCTATGTTCTGGTAACAAACAATCCCCAAATCTCAGGGGCTTAAATAACAAAAGCTTGCGGTTTCTTGGACATACTCCTTATCCATT
>NW_012101476.1:7988453-7996753 GCF_000951045.1 Mandrillus leucophaeus
CCCTATTTCTGATTAGCAGAGTCTCAAGGAATTTGGGACCATCTTTAATCCACTACAAGGAAAATGGGGCATGGAAATGGCATACAGAAATGGGGTTTTAGAGATTCTGAGTCAAAGATGAAAATGATGGCCTAACAAATATTATGTTATTAGAGATGATTAGAAATGACACATGTAAAGATCTTTATAATAACTGGAACAGAGCAAATTCCCATTAAATCGCTGCTATTAATATTATTATTATTATTACTGTTTCTGCTATTGAAGTGTCTAAACAGAGGCTGTAAGACCAGATTTTAGGAAGGGAATGAAGGGATTCTTGCACTGGAGATGTAGACTATTGAAACACAAACTCTAGGGACTATGAAGTTTCCATAATTCAACAGAAAGCTGGAAAAAGCCTTCCTCCTATTACCCTCTTGACTCAGAGCACCTCTCTCCTCTTGTTCAGCTTTCTTCTTGCTTTATTTGGAGAGTCCTTTTGAGATAAACTTTGAAAAGAAGGCAGCATACAAATGCAGACCAACAAGAGAAAATGCCGTTAAAAGCATTAAGTTTTATAAGGGAAGTAGAGCATAAAAGTCTGGAAAATTTGCAGTCTGACAATGCAATAGAAAAGGAAATTCCACCTTCTGGGGAAAAATTCAAGAGTGCTGCAGAAATTTGCATAAGTAACAAGAAGCCAAATGTTAATCCCCAAGACAATGGGGAAAATGTCTCCAGGGCAGGTCAGAGGTCTTCACAGCAGCCCCTTCCATCACAGGCCTAGAGGCCTAGGAGAAAAAAATGGTTTTGTGGGCCAGGCCCAGGGTCCCCATGCTGTGTGCAGCCTAGGGACTTGGTGCTCTGTGTCCCAGCCACTCCAGCTGTGGCTGAAAGGGGCTAATCTAGAGCTTAGGCCATGGCTTCAGAGGGTGCAAGCCCCAAACCTTGGCAGCTTCCACGTGATGTTGAACCTGCAAGTGCACAGAAGTCAAGAATCAAGGTTTGGGAACCTCCATCTAGATTTCAGAAGATGTATGGAAATGCCTCCTTTATATTACAATTAAAAATTTATATTCAATTTTAAAATCATGTGTCTAGATAAGGTATATTACCGATTAATTTGATTTTGGGGGTGGCAGAAGGAGTGTCAAATATTTATTGTAAAAAAACAAGACATTAGATCTGACACAGTTGAGAACAGTTGATTCAAGAGGAGACAAAAAGACAAAGGAATTGCTAAAATGCTTTGTGTGTTGCAGGAGTTGAGGGGAGAAGAGACAAAAGGAGTGTGGAAAGGTTGTTCTGGCAATGGGAACGGTGGGCAAAAAAATCTTTAAAAACAAGAATGAATAATGCCTAATTTAAAAATGCTTCCTATATTCCAAGTAGTATTTTGGAGAATTAAAAAACAAGGAGCCATATTCCATGGCTCTATCTCTGCAGGCAAGACACAGAAAGAGAGAATTACTTTGGGAAGTGTATTAGTCAGTATAGGCTAGGCTATGTTCTGGTAACAAACAATCCCCAAATCTCAGGGGCTTAAATAACAAAAGCTTGCGGTTTCTTGGACATACTCCTTATCCATTATCCATTTTTGGTGGGCCAAGGGCTCTGCTCTGTGTGGCCCTCACTGCAGGCCCAGGCTGAGAGAGGCATGGCATGTGGCAGGGAGCAGGGAAACATGGAGGAGCACACGGGTTAAATGTTTCTACCTGGAAGTGTTGCATGGCATTTTCATTTGTAGTTCATTGGCCACCACAAGGCACATGGCCGTGTTTAATTTCAAGAGGGTGGGGGATTGCAATCTTCCCGGTCCCTGGAAGTAGAAGGAAACTGGATCTTGGTATAGAATAACATAAGCCACCGAAGGAAAGTGCTGAGGTTGGGAGTTGAACATGAAAGAAAGTCAATGTGACCGTTAGAATAAATCCCAGAAATTTCAAGAATCTTGGGGAGGCCTTTGAGCTTGCTGCCAAGTTCAGAATAGCACATTCAAATAGCATTTGCATAGATAGCAAAGGTGAGCAGCTTTAGCTGAGGAAGGGTCACTATGCATCACATATTTGTACTTTCTTTTTTTTTTTTTTCAATTTTTATTTTAAGTTCAGGAGTACATGTGCAGGATGTGCAGGTTCGTTACATAAGTAAACATGTGCCATCGTGGTTTGCTATATACAGATCATCCCATCATCTAGGTATTAAGCCCAGCATCCATTAGCTATTCTTCCTGATGTGCTCCCTCCTCCCACCCCCCACCCTCCAACAGGCACAAGTATATGTTGTTCTCCCCGCCATGTGTCCATGTGTTCTCATCATTCAGCTCCCACTTATGAGTGAGAACATGCAGCATTTGGCTTTCTGTTCCTGTGTTAGTTTGCTGGAGACAATGGCCTCCAGTTCCATCTATGTCCCTGCAAAGGACATGATTTTGTTCCTTTTATGGCTGTATAGTATTCCATGGTGTATATGTACCACATTTTCTTTATCCAGTCTATCATTGATGGGTATTTAGGTTGATTCCATGTCTTTGCTATTGTGAATAGTGCTGCAATGAACATACACGTGCATGTTTCTTTATAATAGAATTATTTATATTCCTTTGGGTATATACCAAGAAATGGGACTGCTGGGTCAAATGGTATTTCTGCCTCCAGGTCTTTGAGGAATGGTCAGAGTCTTCTACAGTGGTTGAACTAATTTACAGTCCCACCAGCATTGTAAAAGTGTTCCTTTTTCTCCACAACCTCAACAGCATCTGTTTTTGTTTTTGTTTTTGTTTTTGACAGAGTCTAGCTCTGTCACCTAGGTGGGAGTGCCTCAGCCTCAGCCTCCCAAGTAGCTGGGATTACAGGCATGCACCACCAGGCCTGGCTAATTTTTGTATTTTTGGTAGAGACCGGGTTTCACTATGTTGGTCAGGCTGGTCTTGAACTCCTGACCTCAAATGATCCTCCTGCCTCGGCTTCCCAAAGTGCTGGAATTACAGGCGTGAGCCACCGCACCCTGCTGTTATTTCGGCTTTTTAATAATTGCCATTCTGACTGGTGTGAGTTCATATCTCATTGTGGTTTTGATTTGCATTTATCTAATGATCAGTGATGTTGAACTTTTTTCAGATGTTTTTTGGCCGCATGTATGTCTTCTTTTGAGAAGTGTCTGTTCATGTCCTTTGCCCACTTTTAAATGGAATTTTTTTTTCTTGTAAATTTGTTTAAATGCCTTGTAGTTGCTGGATGTTAGATGTTTGTCAGATGGATAGATTGCAAAATTTTTCTCCCATTCTGCAGGCTGTCTGTTCACTCTGATGATAGTTTCTTTTGCTGTGCAGAAGCTCTTCAGTTGTGTTAGATCCCACACACATTTGTGCTTTCCATTACAACTTGCAGCCTCTCCGGAGGCACCAGGCAGTGACCCTGACTCTGCCAGGAGCCCCTTCCTTATATCGTGTAGAAAGTAAGTCTTTGTGGTCAACGGATCAGGACAGTGCTCTCTTCTAGAATGACAGAGGGTGTTTTCCGTAGGAAGCTACTGTGTGGACTCAGGAACAAGGGGCAGCGACCTGGGAGAGCTTGGGAAAATAATTTGAGAGCAGCCACTTACTGGGGGAAAGAATCCAATTTTAAAATTCAGAGTGTCTGTTGTTACTTTCATGTAACAACATGATGGCTGTTGGATGGTATCCCTATGAGACTCCCATAGTTAAGCAATTCCTTTGAAGCGGTCTTCAAAGTGCGTCTCCGCTAGATGGCGTGAGGTGCTCGCCTGTTTCCAGCTGATGGAACGGACTTGAGCTAAGCAAGGGACCAGGAACTTGAAGGTAAAACAGCGCCTCACGCTGGGGGCTGATGAAATATGCAGTCGGCGGATGTAAAGAACTATGTCGTGCTAGAATAACAATACAATAAGGGGCTTTATTGCACTGGTATTAAATAAATGCACACCCAATATCACTAGAGCCAATGAAGTAGTTTTTCCTCTCCAAAAACATAGTCATATATAAAAACTTATTATAGACTGATACAAATACAGAATGAATATATAAGGGTAATTCATTTATAAAATATTCTTCAGAAGTTGCACTTACAAAACAGAAGATATAGATCCTTATTGCAGGAAACTAAGCAGCCAATCAACCATTCGATATTTACCGAATATATCTGAATGCAGCGCACGTTGTTAGACTGTACGGCACGTGAGACAGTGTACTTTATGGTTAGGAGTACAGTATTTGAGACCAGACAGCCTGAGTTTGTATTATTTATTAGCTATGACCTTGGGCACGTTGCTGCACCTCTCTGGGCATAAGTTTCCTTGTCTGTAAAACAGAAACAGTCATACCTATCTCACAGGGTTATTTTAAACAGTCAGTCTTTGTGAAGCATTTCAAATATAGCCTTGAACACAGTAAGTGCTACACAAGTGTCAGTCATCATTATAATTGTTTGTTATGACATGGCTCTTCACTTTACAAAGGAACTCATTCATTGTAGGGTTCAATAAAACAAAAATGTGTCAAGTACCTATTATGTGCGAGACAGGGCATTGTGGACAGATCAAAGGACTGTGAGAATGGCTAAGGCGTGGCTCCTGCCTTACAGGATCTAGGACTCTCACAGGGGAGAGGGATCACACAGTTAACTAACCATGAGGAAATGCAAAGGGTGATGGTACTGATACAAATGACTGTGACAATCTGGAAAGGAGGAAATAGCGTTTGAGTAGAGCTTGCAAAAATGGGCAGGGTTCAGTGAGCGGAGGTGCCAGGAAGCATTTTCAGTGGGAGCAGCATGAGCAAAGGCTCCCAGGCCGGGCCATGTGGACACTTTTGTAAGGTCTGCAGAAGGCTGGAATGACTGAAGTGTGGAGACCTGTGGGAAGATAGGACTGAAAGCATGTCTCCGTAATGACCACTTCCATCATCTTCAACATTTTGAAATCTTTTTTTTATTTCATTTATTCCTCCTACATTTTACTTCCTGGATTATTTTTAATTTTTAAAATTTTTAATCATTAATTGTTTTAGAGATGGGATCTTGCTGTGTCACCTAGGCTGGAGTGCAGTGGCATGATCATAGCTCACTGCAGCCTCAAATTCCTGGGCTCCAGTGATCCTCCTGCCTCAGCCTCCTGAGTAATCTGGGACTACAGGTGCATATCACCACACCTGGCTAAATTTTTGTTGCTGTTGAGACAGGGTCTTGCTATGTTGTCCAGGCTAGTCTCCAACTCCTGGCCTCAAGCAGTCCTGACTCCACCTCCCTTGAACCTGGGTCTATATGTATGAGCCTCTGTGCCCAGCTTTTCCCGAAGTCTGTTAAAGCAAATTCCAGATATTGAGTCATTGCACTTAAAAACACTCAAGATGCACCCTCAACCGAGAATATCTTTCTATGTAACCACAACGTCATTATTATGGCTTACATAATGAATCATATTTCCTTAATATTACCTATTTCAAGTGGTTTTTGATTTGCTTTTAAGAGCAAGAAGACAATCCTAGTGACATTGTGAAAAGATTAGAGAGGAGAAAAATTGGAAGAGAAACTAGTTAGGAGGTTATTGTGATAGTTGTTAAAAGCTTTAGTTTTAGACTTTGGCAGTGCATGAAGCAAAAGAGATGGTGGAAAAGCAGCAAGAAGTCAAGATTGTGTGGGAGGGAGTTTTTTTTTTTAGATGGAGTCTCACTCTGTCACCTAGGCTGGAGTACAGTGGCGGGATCTCGGCTCACTGCAACCTCCGCCTGAGCACCCTGAGTAGCTGGGATTATAGATGTGCACCACCATGCCCAGCTAATTCTTGTATTTTTAGTAGAGATGGGGTTTCGCCATGTTGGCCAGGGTGGTCTCGAACTCCTAACCTCAGGTAATCCACCCGCCTCGGCCTCCCAAAGTGCTGGGATTACAAGTGTGAGCCTCCACGCCCAGCCAGGAGGGAGTTTTAAGAGCGAGGGAGCATAAACTGAGGAACAGAGGCGGGCAAGAGGTGGGCAGGGAGATTTAATGGACTTTATTGGGAATTTAAATTGTATGGCTCCATTTAGACAGAATTGTCATATGCATTATTAGGGACATAGATGCATTGTTTAATTTCAACTTTTATCTTAGCTTCAGTGGGTACAGGTGCAGGTTGGTTACCTCGATATATTGTGTGATGCTGAGGTTTGGTGTATGAATGATCTCATCACCAAGGTACTGACCATAGATAGTTTTTGGGTCCTAGTTCCCCTCCTTCTCTCCTGCCTCTAGTAGTCCCCCATGTCTATTGTGTCCACAATGTTTAGCTCCCACTTATAAGTGAGAACATGTGATATTTGGTTTTCTGTTCCTATGTTAGTTTGCTTGGGATAATGGCCTCCAGCTCCATCCACGTTGCTGCAAAGAACATGATTTATCTCTTTTTTTAATGGCTGTATAGTATTCCATGGGGTGTAGGTACCATATTTTCTTTATCCAATCCACCACTGATGGGTACATAAGTTGATTCTGTCTTTGCATCACTGAATAACACTTTGATAAGCATAAAAGTGCATATGTGTTTTTGGTAGAATGATTTATTTTCCTTTGGATATATACCTGTTAATGAGATTGCTGGGCTGAATGGAGGTTCTGTTTTAAGCTCTTTGAGAAATCTCCAAAATGCTTTCCACAGTGGCTGAACTAATTTACATTTCTGCTGATAGTGTATCCCTTTTCTCCACAGCCTCACCAACATCTGTAATTTTTGAACTTGTTATCAAAAGTCATTCTGGCTGGTGTGAGACGGTATCTCATTGTGGTTTTAATTTGCGTCTCTCTAAAGATCAGTGATGTCGAGCCTTTTCTTCATGTTTCTTGGCTGCTTGTATATCTTCTTCTGAGAAGTGTTTGTTCATGTCCTTTCCCCGCTTTTAAATGAGGTTATTTGGGTTTTGCTTGTTATATTGTTTAAGTTCCTTATAGATTTGAGATATTAGACCGTTGTCAGATGCACAGTTTGTGGATATTCCCTCTCGTTCTGTAGATTGTCCGTTTCCTCTGTTGATAGTTTCTTTTGCTGTGTGGAAGTTCTTCAGTTTAACCAGGTCCCAATGTCAATTTTTATTTTCACTGAATTGCTTCTGAGGACTTCGTCATAAATTCTTTGACAATGCTGATGTCCAGAATAATATTCCCTAGGTTTTCTTCTAGGATTTTAATAGTTTTTGGTCTTACATTTAAGTCTTTAATCCATCTAGAGTTAATTTTTGTATATGGTGAAAGGTAAGGGGCCAGTTTCAATCTTCTACATGTGACTAGAAAGTTATCCCAACACCATTTGTTAAATAGGGAGTTTTTTTTCTCATTGCTTGTTTTTGTCAACTCTGTCGAAGATCAGGCAGTTTTAGGTGCATGGCTTTATCGCTGTGGGGGGGTGTAGTTCTATGCAATCTTATCACATGTGTAGTTTTGTGTATCTAACGCCACAGTCAAGCAACATTTCATCATCTCAGAGATCTCCTTCATGCAAATAACCCTTGATAGCTCCACCAATCCTCCCTCCCTTCCCCCTCCCTGACAAACACTACTCTTATTTCTATAGTTTTGTCATTTCAAGGGTGGTGTACAAATGGAATCCCACAGTAGATAACCTTCTGGGACTGGCTTTTTCTTTTCTTTTCTCTTTTTTTTTATTTTTATTTTTTTGTTGGAGTCTGGCTCTGTTACCCAGGCTGGAGTGCAGTGGTTCAATCTTTGGCTCACTGCAACATCTACCTACCGGGTTCAAGCAATTCTCCTGCCTCAGCCTCCTGAGTAGCTTGGATTACAGGCGCCTGCCACCACGCCCAGCTAATTTTTGTATTTTTAGTAGAGATGGAGTTTCACCATATTGGCCAGGCTGGTCTCTTGGCCAGGCTGGTCTCGAACTCCTGACCTCGTGATCCACCCACCTCGGCCTCCCAAAGTGCTAGGATTACAGGCATGAGCCACCACGCCCAGCGGATTGGCTTTTTCACTCAGCATAATGCTCTTGAGATGCATTCAAGTTGCCACACACATCGATGGTTTGTTCTTTTTTAACGCTGTGTAGTAGTCCACGGGCTCAATGTACCCAGTTTGTTTAACCATTTACCTACTGAAGAACATTTCAGTCCTTTCAAATTTGGGACTATTACAAATAAAGCTCCTAATAAATATTTATGAACAGGAGAGGTGCATTGTCTCACACCTGTAATCCAGTACTTTGGGAGGCCAAGGAGGGAGGACTCCTTGAGTCCAGGAGTTGGAGACCAGCCTGGGCAACAGAGGGAGACCTCATCTCTACAAATAACAAAAAGTTATCCGGGCATGGTAACATGC
>NW_012101476.1:7997437-7998184 GCF_000951045.1 Mandrillus leucophaeus
GTACATGTGCAGGATGTGCAGGTTCGTTACATAAGTAAACATGTGCCATCGTGGTTTGCTATATACAGATCATCCCATCATCTAGGTATTAAGCCCAGCATCCATTAGCTATTCTTCCTGATGTGCTCCCTCCTCCCACCCCCCACCCTCCAACAGGCACCAGTATGTGTTGTTCTCCCGGCCATGTGTCCATGTGCTCTCATCATTCAGCTCCCAATTATGAGTGAGAACATGCAGCATTTGGCTTTCTGTTCCTGCGTTAGTTTGCTGGGGACAATGGCCTCCAGTTCCATCTATGTCCTTGCAAAGGACATGATTTTGTTCCTTTTATGGCTGCATAGTATTCCATGGTGTATATGTACCACATTTTCTTTATCCAGTCTATCATCGATGGGTATTTAGGTTGATTCCATGTCTTTGCTATTGTGAATAGTGCTGCAGAGAATATACACATGCATGTTTCTTTATAATAGAATTATTTATATTCCTTTGGGTATATACCAAGAAATGGGACTGCTGGGTCAAATGGTGTTTCTGCCTCCAGGTCTTTGAGGAATGGTCAGAGTCTTCTACAGTGGTTGAACTAATTTACACTCCCACCAGCATTGTAAAAGTGTTCCTTTTTCTCCACAACCTCAACAGCATTTGTTTTTGTTTTTGTTTTTGTTTTTGTTTTTGACAGAGTCTAGCTCTGTCACCTAGGTGGGAGTGCCTCAGCCTCAGCCTCCCAAGTAGCTGGGATTACAG
>NW_012101476.1:8000022-8009443 GCF_000951045.1 Mandrillus leucophaeus
AACTTTTGGTACCCTTGCCAGCTTTTGCTATTGTCACTGCTTTTTGTTTTAGTGATTCTAACAGGTGTGTACTGATATTTTTACTGCTGTTTGAATTTGCATTTCCCTAACAGCTAATAAGATTCACCATCTTTTCATGTCTTTATTTGCCATCTGCCTATCCCCTCTGGTGAAATATCTGCTTATGTCTGTTGCCTATTTACTAATCAGATTGTTTATTTACAGTTGAATTTAGAGTTTTTTGTTTTTTTTTTTTTTTGATGGAGTTTTGCTCTTTTTGCCCAGGCTGGAGTGCAATGGCATGATCTCAGCTCACTGTAACCTCCACCTCCCGATTTCAAGTGATTCTCCTGCCTCAGTCTCCCAAGTAGCTAGGATTACAGGTGCACGCCACCATGCCTGGCTACATTTTTTTTTAATTTTAATTTTTTTAGTAGAGACAGGGTTTCACCATGTTGGCCAGGCCAGTCTCGAACTCCTGACCTCACGTGATCCGCCCATCTTGACCTCCCAAGGTGCTGGGATTACAGGCGTGAGCCACCGCGCCCGGCCTAGAGAGTTCTTTATAGTTTCTAGATGGGAATCTTTTGTTAGATACATGGTTGGCAAATATTTTCTTCTGGTTTGTAGCTTAAGTTTTCATCCTTTTAGCAGGGACTTTTATAAGCAAAAGTTTTAGATTTTGGTGAAGTCCAATTTATTGATTGTTTTCTTCTATAGATTGTGCTTTTGGGGTCATGTCTATGGACTCTACAACAAGCCCTCACTCCTGATGGAGAGGGAAGGAGCCCAGGTTCCCCTAGGTGACCAAGGAGGCGGGATGTGATATGGAAAATCAGCCATCCTAGAGGGGTCCTGCAGGTGGGAGAAGGGGTCTTGGGTGGACAGGGATAATCCTTATAACTGGTGGCCAGATGGGCACTTGTGCCACTCGCTGTGTGGAGTCCAGCACAGAGGCAGACATGGTTCTAAACCAGATGTGATGGTGCCCAGACCAGCCTGGACGGATCGTATTGGCCAGCTCAGCCTTCTATAACAAAACTCCACAGGCCAGTGGCTTAAATAATAGATATTTATGGCTCACAGTTTTGGAGGCTGGAAGTTCAAGATCAAGGCCCCAGCTAATTTTGTTACTGGTGAGGGCTCTCTTCCAGGCTGGCAGACGGCAACCTTCTCGCAGTGGTGGGGGATGGGGGAGGGGACAAAGGGAGACAGAGACAGAGAGTGAGAATGACAGAGAAAGTGTGCAGACAAGAGAGGCTGAGAGAGAGAGAGAGAGAGAGAGAGAGAGAGAGAAAGAAAGAGAGAAATGAGCTTTTGGTCCTCTCTTCCTCTTCTTATTAGGATGCTCATCCTATCATGAGGTCTCCATCCTCCTGACCTCATCTAAGCCTAATCACCTCCCCAGAGCCCCACCTCCTAACACCATCGCAGTGGGGGTTAGAGCTTCAACACAGGAATTTGGGGAGGACACAAACATTAAGTCCATAACACAGGTGATCACAAGACCAGTGGCTCCTCCCTCACCCCCACCCTATTCCCTGATGACTTCATGGAACTTAGAACCAACTCCATGGATAGGTGGGAAGGCGAGGAACCCTGAATTGATTAAGAAAGCAACACTCTGATTTTTGAGAAAGCCCATATTGATGGTTTATCATGCATTGGGCAAGAGTAAATTTTGTTCTGTTCAAGGGAATGGGAACTCAGTATGGAGATAGCTCTGACATGTAGGGGAAAAAGGATTACATATTTTGTTCAACATGTTTGTTCCCGGGAGATGCAAACCTGCCACATGTATGGCAGTGAGAAGAAGCTTTCCTCCCTGCCAGCCGGGCAGCCTGCCCATCAGTGCCACCTAAAGCACCCGATGATGCCTCATTGTTAGGGTTTGGTATCTCTCAGCATCAACCACAAAACCAGCACTGCCTGACGTTAGCCAAAACCCTTCCAAAGACACGCCTATGGCTTTCGGCAAAAACTCTCTGGAGATTCCCCAACATCTGTCTGAAACACATCTGGCAACTCTTCAGGGAGAAAACACACCCTGGGGATTAGCTTTATGTTTTTCTGGCTTCTCTGTCTTCATGCCTTGGAGTAAAAGGAAGCACGAGGGTGGGGGACTAGCATGGGGTGTGGAGACAGGTGGAACTGAAGCTCCATCTTATTCCATAGTGTTAGCACATCCTCTGTGCTATCCCCGGTCTTCTGTGATCCCAGGTTAAAGCCCAGAAAACTAGGATGCAACTTGTTGCTCTGGCATCTTCCCCAAAGAAAATAAAAAGGATTCTTGAGTTTGGACTAGGATTTTTTTTTTTTTTTTCAGTATTTAAGTATTTCTGTAGAAAGAAATCATCACTCAGCTGATAAATATTTCTTCAGAACTGTTGGCCTGGCACTGAATTACACATTAATTCAGAACAGCAAAGATGAACCCAAGTGCTGGCTTTGTGTGTGTGTGTGGGTGGGTGCACTTTTAGGAAATAAGACAAAATTAATGCTAATTGTGCCTTCTGATGACTTCAGGAATATGATAAACATATTAGTACATATTATGAACCTTAAATTTTTTCAAGGGAAAACTATTTTTAGTGTGTTTGGAGGATGGTTGTACCAGTTTTTAAGAGCAGACTTTTCAAAACGGGGAGAACCTTGAAGAGGCGAGGGTTTGGGATAGAGAAATAGAGACGAGGAAGGGGAAATGCATGGATTGGAACTTGCTTCTTCTGCCACATAGAATTCAAGACCATGGGAATCCAGTACTCTAAGAAAAGATTGAGCATCAATATAGTATTATATCTAGTGTCTAAAATTCAGTTGCTTTTTTCCAGTTTTCGTAATTATAATTCCCTCAAAATGAATAAATAAAAAAGAGGGATGATTGTGTCCTAACATGTTTTTGGCAATGGAGGAGCCAATATTCTGCAGCTCTTTAAAAATACTCCCCTTTAGAGAGGTACACACTTGGTCCAAGGTCTTGCATCCAGTCAATGCCTTTGCAGACTGATGCTACAGGAATTTCAAAGGAAATCCCAACATGAAAAGCATACTAAGTAAACTAAGTCTAAGTCTACCATACTAACTAAGTTTCCTTTATTCATTCAACAATCATTTCCCAAGCTCAGGTACATGCCGAATGTGGACAAAGCACACAAAAGTGAAAAGAAGATAGCTAGGCGTATTGGCTCATGCCTGTAATCCCAGCACTTTGGGAGGCCGAGGCGGGTGGATCACGAGGTCACGAGATCGAGACCATCCTGGCTAACATAGTGAAACCCTGTCTTTACTAAAAATACAAAAATTAGCTGGGCTTGGTGGTAGGCGCCTGTAGTCCCAGCTACTCAGGAGGCTGAGGCAGGAGAAGCACTTGAACCCAGCAGGTGGAGATGCAGTGAGCTGAGATCATGCCACTGCACTCCAGCCTGGGCGACAGAGCCAGACTCCGTCTCAAAAAAAAAAAATAAATAAATAAAATAAAGGGAAGAAGAAGAAGACAGAGCCCTCTGCTGGGTCTTGGTTTAGTGAGAGAGAGACACGCAAACAAACAGCTGGGTGCTCTATTGGAGGCATGAGTGGCATTTATCAACCTGATGAGATCTGGGAGACACCCTGCTGGAGGAGGTGACATTTGCAGGGTGGGGTGGGAGGTAGAGGCAGACATTCCAGAAAAGAGAAGAATCCATGCAAAACAAGGGGCAAGAAGGAATGGGGGTGCTGAGGAAACCAGAAGGAGTTGAGCATGGCTGGCGTGTGTGTGTGTGTGTGTGTGTGTGTGTGTGTGTGTGTGTGTGTGTCTGCGCGCGCGCGCGCGCTCGCGCATGCAAATGAGCCCAGGAGGGGAAGCTAGAAGAGAGTGCAGTTCCTTCCCACCGTGAGCCACTGAGTTTTGTATCTACCCAGCACACCCAGGAGAGATAAAGTCTTCAATAAGAGAGACCTGAGGGGTCAGCTGTTCTCCTCCTTCTCCTCCTCCTCCGCCTCCTCCTCTTCCTCCTCTTTCTCCTCTTTCTCCCCTTCTTCCTCCTCGTCCTCCTCCTCCTCTTCTTTTGCCTGTAGTTTTAAATTAATTTATTAACCCTGAATATGTAGTACATTCACTGTGGTCAAAAATAAAGAATCAAATATTTTAAAAATACCGTAAATATATAATACAGTAACAAAACAAAACCCATCCCTTCCTGAGATCAAATCTGTCCTGTTCCCATCCTCTTACCACCCCGTCCCCACAAATACTTTTCTTCGTGGTTCATGTTTCCTAGAATTTCTTTATGCAAAACATGCAAGCAAATATGATTATGCTTTTTCTTATTTTCTTTTTCTTACACTAAAGGCAGCCTGCACTTTGCTCTTTCTTCCCTAATTGCATGATACTGGCTATCTTTCTGTAGCAAGACATAGAAGCTTTCCTCATTCTTTCGTACAGCTTCACAGTATCACATTGTATCTAATCAGACTTCAGAGTATCACGTTGTATCTAACCAGACTCTTGTTAATGAACTTTTTGGGTTGTTTCCAATCTCTGGACATTACTAACGAATTCATGCTGTAATGTGTAATCTCGTACCTACACCTTTCTGTACATGAGCAGGTTCGTTCATATGATAAATTCTCCAAAGTGGGTTTGGTGGATCAAACAGTAGATGCACGTGCAGTTTTGATGGGATCGCTGCCAGAGGCTAGAGTTCCCTTGGCATTTCATGTTAGGCATATCACATAATCGTATAGAGCTTTTGACGTACATGACTCTGGACAGGTGTCACAGTCTGGAAGAATACTGGAGAGCCAACAGCACTGATGTCATTGGAAAAGTACTCGTGTTCAACTCCTCACTTTATAGTATTGGCAGTGGCAACCAGCATGGGGAACAGAAATAGTAATAATTGTTATAAGTTGCATGTGTATGCTACTACATCTGTGGGATGTGTTAGCAGGATTTCTATATTATCAAGAACGTTATTCTTTTCTTTCTTTCCTGCTTTCTTTTCCTTCCTTCCTTACCTTCCTCCCCCTTTCTCTCTTTGTCTTTCTTTCCCTCCCTTTCCCCCTCCCCTCCCCTTCCTTCCTTCCTTTCTTCCTTCCTTCCTCCTTCCCTCCTTCCTGCTTTCCTTCCCTCTCTCTCTTTCCCTCCCTCCCTTCCTTTTTTCTTTTCTTCCCTCCCTCCTTCTCTCTTTCTTTCTCTTTCCATCCCTCTCTCTCTCCCTCCCTCCTTCCTTCCCCCTCCCTCCCTTCCTTCCTTCCTTCCTTCTTTCCTTCCTTCCTTCCTTTTTTTCTTTCTTGACGGGGGTCTTGCTATGTTGCTCAGGCTGGTTTCAAACTCCTGGTCTCAAGTGATCCTCCTGCCTCAGCCTCCTGAGTAGCTAGGATTACAGGAATGAGCCACCATGCCCAGCTAACCAGGTTTTCCACTGTCTTCCTGAGATCTTGGTTTACCATCCCCTTCCCAATATACATACCTCCCATGGGGACATACATTTTTCGCTCTCCACCCCACAGGCTCACAGTGAGGCAGTGTTATCAATATTGTTATTGATGAAGGAGTAACAAAAACCTTAGAGCACAACAAAGGACAATTCTTTAAAGTAAGAAGTTGGTGGGACATCGTGGCTCACACATGTAATCCCAGTACTTTGGGAGGCTGAGGTGGGCGATCACCTGAGCTCAGGAGTTTGAGACCAGCCTGGGAAACATGGTGAAACCCCATCTCTACTAAAAATACAAAAATTAGCCGGGCATGGTTGAGGCTGAGGTGGGAGAATAGGTGGGAGAATTGCTTGACCCCGTGAAGCAGAGTTTGCAGTGAGCTCAGATCGCACAACTGCATTCCAGCCTGGGAGACAGAGATCTTGTCTCCAAAAAAAAAAAAAAAAAAAAAGAAATACCACATGATGACTTCAGTTTTCTCCTTCCACAAGCAGATGGAGAAAATGGGGTCAGGAATCTTCACTGGCTGGCAGATTTGTGTTTGGAATCACTGTGTTACACTTTCCCATTTTTCAGCTCCCCCTTCCCCACCAAATTCCACAGGCAACTGCCCAGACTTGAACCTCAGAATTTTATATTGTTCTTTCCCCAATGTCAAAGCCTTTTCCACTGGTGTTCCCCCTCCTTCTCTGTCTCCTTGATGTTTTCTCTTCTCCACTTGGCTTTCAAAATCAAATTCATGCAAATATTAACTTCCACGTCCTTCATGAAGCCTTCCAGACCACAACTACAATCACAATCTTGTCCCTTCTCCTCTTAGAAAATCACTATTGAGTTCCAATTTTGTCCATTTTGTTAGCTCCATCTTCATATCTAAATGGTAACTTCTTCAAGGTCATGGACTCTGTCTAAAACTTGTCATGTCATACACAACTAGCACAGGGTAACATAATGGCAGATATACATTTTTTCATTCATTCGTCAAACATACAGCATGTCTACTCTATTCCAGGCCATGTGTCAGAGCCTGAGGATGTCAAAACTAGAATGACATAATCCTTGACCATGAAGAAATCAGAGTCTAATTTGGGTCTCAAATCTGCAAACCAATAATTAAAACATGGTAAGCGTTACATTTTGTGAACAGTTGATGAGTTCAGCAATCACGAATTATAAATTTGAAAACTGCATTCCCTATTTCTTCCTTCACAAATCTCTGTGGACAAAACTCAGTGCTTGGTGAAGCAGATGAAAAGTGGGTATAACTAGACTCCTGACAGGCCGTAACTGGGCTTCTGAGAAATCATCAAGTCAAAGTCAAAAGGAACCCATTTCCTCCCTAGTAGTCCCCTCTAATCAAGAAAAAAAAAAAAAAAAAGGCAAGGTTGTAAAAAACTGTAGCCATTCTACATAGTTGTCAGGGGGCCAAGAGAAACACACAAGGCCATATAAGTAGATAAAAAAGGAGCAGACCAAGGATGGGGAGAAAGAGCTGGCCCAGAATAGAACAGTGGCCTTACAGAGGCTCAGAAGGGAGGATGGGAGAGGGAGAGGAGGTGGAGACCAAAGGACTGGGTGGTGGCTTGACTCTAACCATAGCTGGATTTAGGAGCTATGGGGTGTCAGGATGTAAAATCAAGGGAGAGGTTCAAAAGAAAACAAATATGCAGCCTGCTTTCAACTCTTTAATCTCTTTAAGTCATGGTTGTTTTGACCATGATTTTGGGCCCATCCGTTGGTAGTCTCCAGTAGGAGACCAGGATAAAGGGATAAAGCTCAGAAGTGTGATTCGACGATTCCGGAATACTTTGGCCCATCGTTCAGTTACTTGTGGGAATCATTTCCTAGAAGTGGCGTGGACAGAGCAGCATCTCTGGCCCAGGAGAAACAGCTCCTATTCATTTTTGGACTCTGAATTCCTTGTCACTGAGCTCTGCATCTAGATCCTGTCTGTGAACACCAGAGTCCTTCCCTGTGATGTGTCACTCATGGCACGTGGTCCCAGTGAATGAATTGAGCTAGACATCCTGCAGGGTCTTTTCTAGCTTTGAGATTTTATGCGTTCAGTAACCAGAAATTCAGCTCCTCCTGGAGGTAACATGAGAAACGTGGAATCAAAGGACAAATGTATGTGGGGACACCTTGGCCCTTATTTATAAGGCTGATATAAATCACTGCCTTTGCTTGTTGGCAATCTTGGAAAACTTTCACTAGGTCTTATTTTTATCACACCTACCTAGATTTTAAAGATCATCATACAGATACACAAGTGTCACACAGAATACTGAACTATTACAGCTTGAAAATAATAGGAAGTTCAGAAACTCTAACAAGTCATATAGCTAGGTAGCGGTCAAGTTTGCACTCTAGCCCAGCCCCACCTCCCTGGCACAGCCTGGCTCTACCTTCCACACTCATTCCTGCCATCTACTAATCTCGTTCATCAAAAGGTCGTTAAGTGCTAACAATATATTTAGCACAGTACTAGAAGTTGGGGGAGATGCTTGTCCTCAAAGAACTGATCCAATTGGAGAAACTGGCTTTTTATTAAACAAACAACATATTAGCACCACAGTCTAGGGTAGAATCAGAGGGTCCGCCCAGATGAAGAAAATAAAACTCACTTTTCTTAACGTTAGACTGCTGTAAAACCCAGTTAGTATGAATTTGGAAAAAAAAAAAAAAAAGAGAGAGAGATCAGCTATAAAGGCAAAAATAGTTTAATATGGGCGCCTTCAACATTTCAAGAGAGAGGGACTGTAGGGCAGGAAAGATGATGGAGTCTGTTCTGTTGCAATCATGGATTGAAATAATGGCGGCTGTATGGTTCCCCACTGCAAATAACCTGGCTTTGTCCATTCAACTTCCGGTTCACAAATAGTTACTTTCCTCTCCTGGGAAAAATAACCAGCTACAGTTGTTTCCTATTGGTTGCATGCTGACTAGTGGTTAGGCTACTAAAGGATTAACTGCTGATGACAATAATTTTCCTTCCATTTATTTCACAGTAGCAAGGTGTTTGTTTTTAACCTCTCCTAATTTGTTAAACAGCATTTCAACAAGAATAAATGTTTTCGAGGGTCTCACCACAAACTAACCTACCCACTGTTTTTATTTTTCATGTTTTTTTCTAGTTATGTCCATTCATATGTATTTCTACCTAATTGAAATCATACTGTTGATATGATTTGGTGATGTGATTTTCTCTTTAGATCACACTATCAACATTCTCCACGTTTCTAGAGGCGTCGCAATGATTATTTAACGGCCCCATAGTTATCCTACATGGAATAATATTCTCTATTCCATGGTCCGAGGTTAGCCACTTCCCTGTTTTTGGTCCTTAAGGTCTGTCACTCACCTCATCCATTTAGATGAAAGTGTCACAGAGACATAAAAAACATCCTTTGCAAGATGAAATGAACAAGTAGCCCCAACTGCAATGTGTATCACCAGATAAAAAAGGCGCACTCAGCCTATAGAAGGCCAGGTGCAGACGACTTGTGGATAAGAATTCTTTCAAAGGCAGGATGGAAGTATCACCAATAGTTTGTAACTAAGATACATAATGGCACTCACTTTCATGATTAATAACCAGAAACTCTGAAACACTACACGCTGCCAAGACACTTCCCTCGTCTCGTCTTTTTCTCCTTAGTTCAGAACATAAAGGCCGGCAGCCTTGCCAGTCCCTCCTGCGCTAGACTGCAGGTAGCATCCTTTGTCCTGCCTGCTAAGCGACCGTGGCCAGTGCAGAGGGGACGATCTGCCTGCTTCAGGCTGGCAGGTGCGGGGTGGGCTCTGTGCTGAGGGCCAGGCTGGCCTTCCCGCGTCCTCTGGCGACAGAAATTAAGCAAGTCCACAAAGAAGCATCTTGCACCTTGAGGGAGAGGAAGAAAGAGTTGCGGGGCGGGGGAGGCAAGACACGGAGTAGGAGGCTCGACAGAGGAGACTGGTCCTTAGCAAAGTGTCACAGCCGCAGGATGGGAGGGTGTGTGTG
>NW_012101476.1:8010878-8015271 GCF_000951045.1 Mandrillus leucophaeus
CTTCTGCCCGGGCCCCCTTCGACCGCAGCCCAGGCCCCCACCGGAGGCCCAGGGGTCCCCCTCTGTGGGTCACTTGTGGGTCACCTCTGTGTGAGCCGCGGTGCCTGATCTGGCCTGAGGCTTCCTGCAGAACTGTGCCCGGGACTTGTCCTGCGGAGCCGCGTTTTTCTTCTTGGCTCCTGTTCATTGTGCAGATTTCTGTTCGTCGTTGTTAATTTCTGAGGCAGCTCCAAAAGTTATTATAATTACAAGGTTTTTTCCTTACCACGCGTGGGGGGCAGTCTGCTGTTATCATCATTCCGGGTTGATCCAGGGAGAAAGGCAATCTGAGAGGAGTTCTAGCCTCCTGGCAGCCTCAGCTTTTCCCATCTGAAAACGGGGAGAACACGACTTTCCCGTTTAGTGACTACAGGTGATTTAGCATTTAAAGGTGGCCAGCACCGAGAACCAAAGCGTCTGAGTTCCTTGAGCTGCTGGTCTGTGCGTTTGTCAGGATTTGTGTTTTAAATGTCTTAACCTCACGGGCGAATAAAACCTGCAAATATGAAATGTCAATAAAATGATGAATAGACAGGCAATTTGTCTTTAAAAAGTATGAAACGGGTTCACACAAATAGCATTGAGATATAATGCGCAACATGACCCTGTCATAAAGTAGAAGTGCTGTTCACACACATGCCATTTAAATATTTAAGCCGTTTAGCTTCCAGCGTGTTCGTGCATGGTGGGAGGAAGATACAAGTAGGCGGACCTTTTCTCCCTTTTCTAGGCCCTGTTTTGAAGAGCAGTTTTGAAGACCAACTGCCTAAGCATGAAGATAGTTATCTTCATGCTCTCTGTCTTGTGAATGTGCTTAACAGTAAAGTGGTAGTAATGATGCTTCCCTCTAGGGAGGGAATAGCTAACGAAAATCCCAGGAGGCATCGTAGTGGTGTTGGAAAAGTGCAGGCTTTGGATGCAAAGAGACAGGCTGGGCTCTACTTAGTTGTGTGTTCTGGGCAAGACCTTTAATCTCTCAGAGCCTTCATGTCCTTGTTGGTCAGGGCAGGGAATGCGGCTCTTTTTGAGCAAACTTGCAAGGACTCCGCTAGTTTGTGTTAAGCACCTGGTATACAGTGGGCACTCAATAACTGGGAGATGTTTTAGTAGATGGCTGAAGGCATGGGCTTGGTGCCAGGATGTCTGGGACCACTTGATTTTTGATCCTGTCACTTATCAGCTCTGGGACCCTGGGCAATGTCCTTTCGGCCTTACATTCCTCTTCTGTGAAATGTGGAGAAATGATAGGGTTGTGAGGACTGAATGAATTATGACACCCCAGTGCTTAAAACGTTGTCAGCACTTAATGCTGGCCATAGTCTTAGACTCCTGCTGCTGAAGTGCTGAGTGAAGGAATTTAGGGTAAAGATCTTGAAACTTTGTTGGGGGCGTGGAGATAGGAGAGTGTGGGATGGACTGAAACAAAGATTCTGTGTCTAAACTAGGAAGACCGTTTAAACTCTAACATCTACAAGCTCAAGTAGGCTTCACAGTCTCTGGGCTTTCCGTCATAGAAAAACATGGCTTGGACTTATTTTAGTGATTTCATGCTGTCTTCAACCCAGCACAATATCTATTTATCTTGGAAATGACTAAATCAGGAAAAAAAATCCAAGGTAGAAATTTCTATGAACTTGCAATTTTATCTTTTATCCCTAATCCATTCTTTTTTATATTTAGTTTTTGTGATATAGGGTTTGAGGGCATGGGCTTTGGCACCAGATTTCTGGGTTCAAATCTTGGGTCTGCACTTACTGAGGAGTCACTTAACATTTGTAAGCCTCTTTCTCTGTATGGGGATGATGCAATTACTTAGTTAGGATTTTGAAAGGTGAAACAATTAATATACTTACATCTTAGAACAGAACCTGAGAATGTAATGAGCGCTCTATTCTCAATCATTATGGTCTTTAAAATTGTATGTAAACTTAATTTTTAAAATGTAAGTCTATGCAAATCTTATGCAAATGTTCATATAGCTGAATATGACTATTAACTTGCATTGCAGTTATTTGTCATTCACCTGTAATTGGAAATATACCAGTAACATCTTAGATTCAAGTTCCTTCACCTCTCACGCTCCACCCTATCTGTAGACAATGGGCACTTAGTCACCCGTAGTGGAATGACTCCTAAAAGCAATGGTTTTCACCCTTCGGGGGCAGGGGGGGGGGCGGGAAGTCACGTGGGGTGTTCATTAAACATTCAGCTTCCTGAGTTCCACTTCCACTGGTTTAGATCCATTAGGTTTGGGATGGGACGCAGATGATTCTGATGCAGGTGGTCCATGGACCACACTTTTTCTTTTTTTTGAGACAGAATCTTGCTGTGTCATCCAGGCTGGAGTGCAGTGGCGGGCTCTCTGCTCTCTGCAACCTCTGGCTCCCGGAGTCAAGTGATTCTCATGCCTCAACCTCCCAAGCAGATGGGATTACAGGTGCACTCCACCATGCCTGGCTAATTTTTGTATTTTTAATAGAGACGGGGTCTCATCACGTTGACCAGGCTGGTCTTAAACTCCTGAGCTCAAATGATCTGCCTGCCCTGGCCTCTCAAAGTGCTGGTATTACAGGCATAAGCCATTGTGCCCAGCCGCACACTTTAAACAGTAGTATTTTTAAAGGATATTTTGGGAAATTAGTATTTAAAAGAAAGTCCCTTGTATAAAAACTGTCTGCTACAGAGTCATCTGTTTTGTTAGTTGACATTTATATAGTGTCTTTAAATAAAGATAGAGTTATATTCCCATTATTATCAAAGCAGTTTTAGATTGACAAAATAGCAAAAGCCACCAGTTATTGAGTATCTGTAACGTCCCAGTGTCTCGGGGAGTTTGCTAGGAGCTTTATGTGAAAATAATAAGAGGCAATAATGTTTTCTGGTTGAGCACTCCATGTGGTGCCAGACTGCCTGGGTTCTAATCTGGGCCTCATCACTTACAGGCTGTGTGTACCTGGGCAAGTCACTTAACCTCTCTGGGCCTCAGTTTCATCATCTGCGAGACAGAATTGTTAATAATTCCTACTGCATAGGCAGGGGTGGATCTAGGCTTTGGGAGGAGAGTAAAGTACACAATTTGCAGGACCCTCTTGAAGGAAAAAAGTATCAAATTATGACTACAAAATTAGGTGCTAAAAGGACCATTCATTTAGAATGATAAAGAAAGCACAACAAACTACACATTTTGACAATCTGACAGGCACCACAAATACCACTCATTTTTAGAGGCTTGCACAAGTGAGGGGTCCTGGAGCTTATGTTTTATTAGCATCTAAATGATAATTACATTTTTATAAAAATAACACACTTCTGCTTTTATGGTTGTTTGAGGATTAAATGAGTTAATTCAGGCAAAGCATTTGCATATAGTAAACACTTAGGTAATATTAGCTGCATTTACTATTATGCACAGCCTAGTTAAGTCTCTGACTACCGCTATAACGTCTCAATGTACTTATTTGACAAAGGACAACCAGGAAGTCGTTTCTGAGAAGTGACAACCTACTAAGTGCAAAGCCTGGATTGGAGTGCAGGTGTGCCGAACACCAAAGCTGGTGCTCTCAGCAAATCCTTCAAAGAGCAAGCCACGTTCACTTTTATAATTTAGTTGAACTTGTTTAAATGTGATTTATATTTGTAGCTCATGGCACAGAGGTGGGGTGCACAACATGCTAGTTGTAATTCAAACATCTATTGTGGTGATACATTTCTCATTCCCTGAATTGGACATTTCCAGATTTTTAATTTCTTATAAATTCTCACTCAGAAGCAAATCTTTGCATTTTTTTTGGGGGGGGGGGGAAGCAACAAAAATCAAGAGAGCTATTTTTTTTTAACTCTTTAAAAAACAAAGCCAGTGAAAGATTTTGTAAGCTTCAGGCCACTCAATAATGCCTCCCTTATGTGCAGGGCTGGATTGTTGAAATGAGTTTGTAGGGCAGAGTGCGGAAGGAGTATGCTGTGGGAGAAATTCCAGAGATCTGGTCACTCCCAAAGCAGCCATTTGCCATTTCTTGAGGGCGGAAAGGAAGGGTGGGGAAGTCCTGAGAACTGGGTGATGAGCTGTGTGTGACTTGGTGTTCGTAACTAGCACTTTCCCCAGTCCTTGGATGCTCAAATAGAAGGAGATCTCGCTCATCATGTCCTCAGGGTCGCTGCTGGGAATGCCAGGCAGGTGTTTCTGGATGTGAGGAACAGTAGAATAGGTTGATTTAGGAAGATGGGGGCCAGAGGATGAAGACCTGAGGATTTTTTTTGGGAGGAGGGTTCCAAACCACTCATTATTTTCCCACAAGCAACATCCGTTCCCTAATTTTTCTTTTCTCTCTCTCTCTCTCTTTTTTTTTTTTTTTTT
>NW_012101476.1:8015506-8046892 GCF_000951045.1 Mandrillus leucophaeus
CCTCCTCGGCCTCCCAAAGTGCTGGGATTACAGGCGTGAGCCACCGCGCCTGGCCTCTTTTTTTTTTTTTTTAAGACAGTCTCACTTTGTTGCCCGGGCTGGAGTGCAGTGGTGTGATCTCGGCTCACTGCAATCTCTGCCTCCTGGGTTCAAGTGATTCTCCTGCCTCAGCCTCCCAAGTAGCTGGGACTCCAGGCATGCACCACCACGCCTGAATAATTTTTGTATTTTTGTAGAGACGGGGTTTTACCATGTTGGCCAGGTTGGTCTCGAACTCCTGATCTCAGATGATCGGCCTGCCTTGACCTCCCAAAGTGCTGGGTTTACAGGCATGAGCCACCACGCCTGGCTCCTGATATTTTATAGGTAAAGAAAACAAGCAGGGTGACTTGTCTAATGGCAGTTGCTTTTAAAAAATTTTAATCGGGCGGGCACAGTGGTTCACCTGTAATCCCAGCAGTTTGGGAGGTTGAGGTGGGCAGATGGCTTGAGCCCAGGAGTTCAAGACCAGCCTGGACAACATGGTTGAAACCCCACATCTACTAAAAATACAAAAACATGGTGGTATGCACCTGTCGTCCCAGGTACTTGGGAGGCTGAGGTGGGAGGATCACCTGAGCCCGGGTAGTCAAGGCTGCAGTGAGCCGTGATCACACCACTGCACTCCAGCCTGGGTGGTGTGAGTGGAAACTCTGTCTCAAAAAAAACTTAAAAAAAATCTTCCTGGAAATTGGAATTTTAGCTGGAATATCAAGTTTCTTCTTCCATTACCAAGGTGATAGGCACCCTAAATTGCAAATGGTTAATAGCTAAACAACTGATAGCAGCATTACTTTCAAGGAAGAAAAATTTGGGGTGAGTGATATAGAATTACCCAAACAGGAATATTCTCAGACTGACTGTTCTCAGCCCACATGATAAATGGCATCTCAGTGACTTTCCAACATCTAGCCCTTGGTTCTGTTCTAGGTCCTATAGCAGATCTCTAAGGTAATTGGCTCTTCAGTTTCTCGGTTTTGGTTTCAGCATTTCAGAATGCCCTCAGAAGAATGGGGCCAGGTGGTGGATAAATTCCTCGTACAGATCCCTCTAGGAACTCGTGACTTCAGTCAGTTGAAGGTGTTTGGCTGAAGCTGGCCTCCGTGTAATGGCTCTTGAATCCGTTATGGCAGCAGTCCCCAACCTTTTTAGCACCGGGGACCGGTTTCGTGGAAAACAAGTTTTCCATGGACTGGGGATGGGAGGGATGGTTTTAGGATGAAATTGTTCCGCCTAAAATCATCAGGCATTAGTAAGAATCTCATAAGGAGCACGCAACCTAGATCCCTTGCGTGCACAGTTCACATTAGGGTTTGCCTCCTATGAGAATTTAGTGCCTGAAGCATTAGGAGGCAGAGCTGAGGCGGTAATGCGGGCTCGCCCACTGCTCACTTCCTCTGTGGCCCGATTCCTAATGGGCCACCAGCCAGCACCTGTCCACACCCCAGGGACGCCTGTGTTATTGGACCTAGAGTCACAGATACAATATTACAGCTCAAAAGGAAGAGTGGATGATGTGAACCTTGCCTTTACGTCTCTTTAAGTCAGCTGGGTCATTAAAGCATCCATACCAAAGGTGGAGTGTCCATACTCAAGAATTAGGTTTAGTTTCTCTCCTCCTGCCTCCCATTCTTTCCCATGGATGGACTCTTGTGATGACTCAAGTACCTATCTCTCTTCCTCCCTCAGTCATGATCTGATGCTCTGATGGATTCTGGGACGAAGAACAGAACCTCTATCAGTCAAATTATAAACACTTAAGCAGCACTGGCAGGTTTCTTTTTTCCACCTATAGTTGCACTAGTTGATAACGGGATAGGTTTGGAGCTTCCACCCTCCACAGCTCTGTTGATGTTACTGCCACATGCTTGTGCCAAGGAAGCCTTTACCTCACCTTCTGTTTCCTGGTGGTGACGTTGCTGGGTCCATTTGTGGTAGAGGCAGGTGCAGATCTATGAAGCTGATTTTCTGAGGATTGTTCCTGTGTTGAATCTGATTCTCTTTAACGTTCTTCTTCCTTTTCATCCCACTCCAAGACACATCTCCACAGCTAAGCTGTAGCCCTGTCTCCTTCATAAATCCTTCCATGGTCACTCAAGAGCATAGTGATCTCTTCTTTCATCTATTTCTTTTGTAACTTATAAAACTTACTTCGTCTATGGTGCTTTCGTGAGTATATATATTTTTGAAAATTAGATAGTATGGTCCCTGGTGGCAGAGATGGTGGCTTACATTTTTCTTAATAAACGTTGTGGTCTGGATAGCTTCTGTTCTGATGCTGGAGAAATAACCACAGCTGGGTAGCACCATCTCTTAAGTCCGTGATTTGGGGCCTTCAGGAAGTCAGTGGAAGCTCTAAGATGACTATTTACGGTAGTTTTGCCCTGAAGCTGGGAGTCAGTTACTTTTCTGTACCCAGACTCCACCCCTAGTTTCTTAAAAGGCACCGGGAAAACACTCAAACAATAAAAAGGATCGGGAATTCTTAACTGAAGACAATGATGATATTAATGTCATTTGCATTTCAAATCCTAGCTTGCACCAGCAACATATGTGTACTGGGAAGTTTTGATTCTGGGTCAAGCTGAGTTGAAACTTGGACTGAAGTGTGGCCATAGTGATACCCTGAGACATCAGATAGTCGTCTCAAAAATGAAAAACCAGCTTCTCTTGTTCTCCTTGAAGCAAGCTTATTTTCTTGGAAAACTTATTTTACAAAAGATAAAACTTCAAAGAAAATACTTTAGATCAATCAGGGAACTTAATACCTGAGAGGGGCTAGGCTTTCCTTCTGATCATAGTTATTTTAAGTGGTCCCCAGGCTATTCCACAATTTAGGGAGGGAAGGGCCAGAGACGATCCTATAGGATTGATAAAGAACTTGCCCAGGGTCCCTATGATGGCCTTCCTTTCACAGTCTCTTGTACATCTCACCTCATTTTATTTTATTTTATTAATTAATTTACTTTTACTTTTTATTTATTTATTTTTTTGAGATGGACTCTCACACATTGTCACCCAGGCTGGAGTGCAGTGGCATGATCTCGGCTCACTGCAACCTCCACCTCCCGGGTTCAAACGATTATCCTGCCTCAGCCTCCTGAGTAGCTGGGACTACAGGCGTGCGCCACCACGCCCAGCTAATTTTTGTCTTTTTAAAGCAGAGATGTAGTTTCGCCATGTTGGCCAGGTTGGTTTTGAACTCCTGACTTCAGGTGATCCACTCGCCTCAGGCTCCCAGAGTGCTGGGATTACAGGCATGAGCCACCGCGCCCAGCCTCACCTCATTTTAGAATTCCAAAATCAATATACTCCTAGGAAGTGTTTGGTTTGTAAACCAAGAATAAAATTTGAAGGCCCGACAACCATCTGGATGGACTTCCTCCTCTAGGCCAGGGCCCTCTAAGTTTAACCTGAAAGACTGGTTCAGACCAACACGGGAAGTGGGGGTCTGGGAAGTGGGGGTTCGACATGCCTCCTCGTACCCCGCCAGCATGAACATCAACACAGACCTTAAGTCTGATAAGAAACATTCACAGTCGACTCTCTCTGAAGCCTGCTACCTGGGGGCTTCATCTGCATGATAAAATTTTGGTCTCCACAATCTCTTATCATAACCCAGAGATTCCTTTCTGTTGATAATAACTCTTCCAACCAATTGCCAATCAGAAAACTTTTACATCTAAGTATAACCTGGAAGCCCCCACCACCTTCAAGATGTCCCGCCTTTCTGGACTGAACCAATGTATATCTTACATGTATTTGATTGATGTCTCATGTCTCTCTAAAATGTATAAAACCAAGCAGCTGCGCCCTGACAGCTTGGGCATGTATTCTCGGGATCTTCTGAGTGCCGTGTCATGGGCTGTGGTCACTGCTATTTGGATCAGAAAAAATCTCTTCAAATATTTTACAGAGTTTGACTCTTTCATTGATAGGTTCTTACTTGGAGTCAGGGTGGATGTCAGCCTAAATCCTGTACTATTTTTCTCCATCTCATATTCTGTTGAAGAGTAGACTCTATAATGGCTTAGAATGGCAACTTACAATGTATGTATATTTTTGGGTGGGGAGATAAAGCAGGGAATGAGGTTAAAAGAGTTTCTCTTATACGTTTAGTCTTCAAGATGGAAATATCTGCATTTTGTTAAGACTTGAGGTAATACAGAAAAGTTTAAAGAACAAGATGTCAATCAAAGGTAACAGCCATTGATTAGCACTTTGATGCACATTCTATGCATAAAAACACTTACACTTAACAAAAATGGGATCGTGTTACATATAGTGTTTTGTTACCTGATTTCGTCACTTAAAATTGTGTCAGGAACATATCTCTCAGAATAGACTAGGTTATGCTGTGGTACCCAACAATCCCCAATTCTCAGTGTCTTAAATAACAAACTCTACGTCTTGCTTATACACCTTGTCCATCTTGGGTCAGCAGTGGAGCAGCTCTGCACCTGTTGGTCACTGTGAACTTGGGCTTCATGGAGCAGCCATTACCCCAAACATTACTAATTACTGTGCTGAAGAAAAGGCAGTTCTGGAACGCTGAACATTAACTTAATGCTTGGCTCAGAAGGGACTAAAGGTACTTACATTCATAACTTATTGGCCAGAACTAGTCACATGACACTATCTAGCCACAAGGACTAATTCCTCTGGCAGAGAGCTAGGAAGATATTTGGAGAACAACATTGAAGTCCAGTAAAGTGAATGTTGATTCATGTTAATAAATGTAGGTGCAGGTCCTTATTTTCAGTAGCTGTGTGGTCATTGATCAATGTGTCATAGTCTACTTAACTGAACCACATTTTCAGGGCATTTTAGGCTATTGGTAATTATGAGCAATTGTTTTAAAAGTTGCCAAGAATTTTCTTTTGTGTTCATTTTTTTTCTATCAGTATTTTCCTCCCTTATGATGCTTTTCTGTAAGCAGAATTTATAAATTAAAAGATTGCATACTGGTGGGAATGCAAAATGTTACAGCCACTTTGGAAAACAGTTTGGCAGTGTCGTAAAAAGTTAAACTTGGCCGGGCACGGTGGCTCATGCCTGTAATTCCAGCACTTTGGGAGGCAGAGGCGGGTGGATCACAAGGTCAGAAATCCAGACCATCCTGGCCAACATGGTGACACTCCGTCTCTACTAAAATACAAAAATAAAATTAGCCGTGTGTGGTGGTGCGCATCTGTAGTCCAGCTACTCAGGAGGCTAAGGCAGGGGAATTGCTTGAACCTGGGAGGCGGAGATTGCAGTGAGCCGAGATGGTGTCACTGCACTCCAGCCTGGGCAACAGAGCAAGACTCCGTCTCAAAAAAAAGAAAAAGAAAGAAAAAAAAAAAAAAAAGGCTGGGCACGGTGACTCACACCTGTAATCCCAGCACTTTGGGAGGCCGAGGCAGGCGAATCACGAGGTCAAGAGTTCGAGATCAGCCTGGCCAACATGGTGAAACCCCAACTCTACTAAAAATGCAAAAAATTAGTGGGGCATGGTGGCAGGCACCTGTAATCCCAGCTATATGGGAGGCTGAGACAGGAGAATTGCTTGAACCTGGGAGGCAGAGGTTGCAGTGAGCCAAGACCGTGCCATAGCACTCCAGCCTGGGCAACAGAGGGAGATTCTGTCTCAAAAAACAAACAAAAAACATAGACATGAAGTCTAGGCATATTTCTTACGTTTTTCATCTACATTGTAAAACTGCTCTCCAGAAAGGAAGGAAAACTTATTACTCCCAGCAATATTAGTTTACACTTCTATTAGTTAATGAGATTTGCCATGAGTGACGTCCATATAACCAGCTAAGACCTTTAAATTAGTCCAGAGGGGCTAGTTAATTAATTATTAATGAGTTTTTAAAAATAGAATTTTTGGCTGGGCACAGTGGCTCATGCCTGTAATCTCAGCACTTTGAGAGGCTGAGGTGAGAAGTTCGCTTGAACCCAGGAGTTTGAGACCAGCCTGTGCAACATAGCGAGACCCTGTCTCTACAAAAAATACAAAAGTGAGCCCGACATGGTGGCTCATGCCTGCAGTCCCAGCTGCTTGGAGTCGGGGGATGGCTTGAGCCAGGGAGGTTGGGGCTGCAGTGAGCTATGATCGCATCACCGCACTCCAACTTGAGCTGTAGAGCGAGGCCATGTCAAAAAAAAAAAAAAAAAAAAGATGATTTTATCACTTTCCCACATCCCTCCCCTGCATGCGGAAGAATATAAGAAATCATCCAGAAAAGACACAATGAAGAAAATTCAAGATAAGTTCAGTTTTGCTTCTAGAGTTTCCTGGAGTTTTAAGTTGAATAGTGAGCCCATTGGAATTAAGACTGAATACCTGTACTTATTGTAATAGACACAGTAGCAAAGAGTTTAACTTGAAGCCCCAAATAAAATGAAGCAGAATACAAATACTCAATCTTTTTGTTCCTGTCATTTCATCCATCTCCTCTTACAGAGAGAAGAATGAGGTGACGAGGTAGAGTGATGTTATGGATTAAGAGTCAGCCAGATCTGACAGGGCTGAATTCTAATTCTGGCCTGGAAACAAACTCCCTGAAAAAAGTCAAAACTGCTTTTCAGGATAGATAGGGCTTTTGGTGAATTTGAATAGATTTTAACCCCCTTGTATAACTCATATAAGAATGACCTCACAATCATATTTCATGTCTCTTCTCTTTTTTTTTTTTAAAATCACCTTTTTAACAGTCTCTTCTCTTTTATAGGATGGACCCAGGGTCCCGAGGCAAGTCAGACTGTTGCAGAGGCTGGTAGGTATATTCATGGTGCATCTTGAAAGCCCATTCCCTCATTCTTCTATTTATTTTGAACCAGGTATCCACTTTGCGTGCAGATCCTCCAAAACATATAAAGCTGCTTGTAGAAAAATTCTGAGATGAAGCAGCATAGCTGACTCTTTTATAAGGCTTTCTTTAAGGGGATTTTTTTTTCTTTTTTCTGGAAGGAGACCTGATTATTTCGGTAGGACTATAAACACAAAGGTCTTTGCAGGCTTATTTTTTTTTAAAGTCTAAATATAACTTTTATTTATTTTTATGACATCCTTACCCAGGAAATAAGAGCTTTGTTGTGAAGTAAACAACTAAAGCAACCAAAGAATTCACATTTGTAAGCTAAAGCATCACGTGATGAAAGCTGGGCAGGCTCTCAATGCATGCTGGAGGCTAAGAGATTGGGACTTGGGCAAAGGGCAGTAACTCTAAGAGCTTATTTGAAACGACCTCAGTTCTTCCTTACTACTGTGCATGGAGCGAAATATCAAAATGTAGAGACATGCCTTTAGACTCTGCTGAGGCATTTATCCTAGCCCTCCCTGCACCTGGCTGGTGTTTGAGTGAATTCAGATTTCTTGTCATTACCAATATCACGATCATGACCATCCTTGTCTGGATTGAGATTTTGGATTTAAAAAAATTTTTTTTTTGCTTGGCTTTCTTATCTCCTTTCCTTCTTCTGATCCTCCCAATCTTGCCTCCTGTTACCCCAAATTCATTAGCCTAGTATTCCTTCTTTCACGTTTTCTCCATGTTCACATAATCCTAGACAATCATATATGTACATAAACATGTCAAGAATTGTTAACGGGCTGAGATTAAAGCTCCTTACAAGCTAATAAGCTAGTTTGTTACCATTTCATGGATGCCAGCAGAAAACAGGAGACTCCTGGATCAGAGACAAAGGACAATTTATTACTCACAGTAACAGCAGTAGTCAAAGCATGTGTGCCATTGCCCCAGCCCAGTTCCCAGAAGGTGATGGAGATGGCCAGATGACATCTGCCATGCAGTTGGTTCGCACTGTGTGAAAGGAGCCCGTAACTTAGGGAACTTGACTCTTTAATAATGAGCACTAAGCCTGCCTGGGCTTTGCTCCTGGAGGGAGATACTTGCTTTACTATTCTGCACATTAAGCCAATCTGTCTTCTTCCCTGAAGGGGGAACCTGTCTTCTGAGGCTGTTCACTATACGTTTGTAATGTAAAGGTAGTTCCCAGCAAAGGCAGCTAGAGTCTCTGTTTGCAAATTGTGCAGAAACACCAGAGATTCACGGAGAATAGCCTCCCAGCAATATGTACATACATGTAAATTGTAAGCATACTGATGATTGAGATGATGACAAGTACCACTGAGAAACAGAATGCAGCAGGGGAACCCGAGGTACATTTGCACACGGGAAACCTCTGATCATTGCTCTAAAACCATGGGTGCACGTGACAGCTCATGCCGACCCGAATGCTTACGGAGTCTCACTCTTGTCGCCCAGGCTGGAGTGCAGTGGTGTGATCTCGGCTCACGGCAACCTCTGCCTCCTGGATTCAAGAGATCCTCCTGCCTCAGTCTCCCGAGTAGCTGGGATTACAACCATGCGCCACCACACTTGGCTAATTTTTGTATTTTTAGTAGAGACGGGGTTTCACCATGTTGGCCAGGTTGGTCTCGAACTCCTGACCTCAGATGATCCCCCTGCCTTGGCCTCTCAAAGTGCTGGGATTACAGGCGTGAGCCACTGTGCCTGCCCCTCAATTACTCTTATAACAAGTACTTGAGGCATTTTACAGATGAGAAAACGGAGTCAGAGAGAGTGAGTAACTTTCCCAAGGTGACACAGCTGGGAAGAGGTGGTAGAGCCAGGATCTGAGTGCAGTTCAGTGTCTGAGTCCATGCTCTTAACTAATATACCAAATGGGCCTCTCAGTTGTATGTATGTAAATCTGTATTTATATTTATATGTACTATAATTTACTAAACATTCTGCTACTGATGAACTCTCAATTTTATTTCCAGGTTTTTTCACCCTGTATACAATGCTTCAAAAAACACTTTCATTTCTTCTTTTATGCGGGTACTTTTAATTGTATGACTTTTATTTTCAATAGGAGGATTACTGATTCAAAGTGCATATACATTTTAAATTTTACCGGGCTCAGTGGCTCATGCCTGTAATCTCAGCAGTTTGGGAGGCCGAGGGGGGTGAATCACCTGAGGTCTGGAGTTTGGTACCAGCCTGGCTAACATGGTGAAACCCCGTCTCTACTAAAAAATACACAAATGAGCCAAATGTGGTAGCGCATGCCTGTAATCTCAGATACTCGGGAGGCTGAGGCAGGAGGATTGCTTGAACCTGGGAGGCGTAGGTTGCAGTGAGTTGAGATCGCGCCACTGCACTCCAGCTTGGGCAACAGAGCAAGACTCTGTCTCAAAAACAACCTTTTTTTTCTTTTTTGATAGATGTCAGATTAATTTTTGAATACAATTACTCTTAACACTATCTGTATTCATACCAGATCTATCAGCAATGATGAATACACACATTTCTGTAAGCAATCGATATAATTACTCTTTTTTTTTTTTTTTGAGATGGAGTCTTGCTCTGCCACCCAGGCTGGAGTGCAGTGGTGCGATCTTGGCTCACTGCAAGCTCTGCCTCCCAGGTTCATGCCATTCTCTTGCTTCAGCCTCCTGAGTAGTTGGGACTACAGGTGCCCACCACCACGCCCGGCTAATTTTTTGTGTTTTTAGTAGAGATAGGGTTTCACTGTGTTAGCCAGGATGGTCTCAATCTCTTGACCTCATGATCCACCCGCCTCAGCCTCCCAAAGTGCTGGGATTACAGGCGTGAGCCATGGCGCCTGGCCGATATAATTACTCTTTTTAATTTGTCAGTCTCTTACTTAGGAAGTGATATCTCATTGTTCCTTTAACTTGCCTTTCCCTGACTATGTACGAATTTGGAATTTTTTCTTTTATTGCTCAAACCATTCTCCATAACAAGGATTTGGACATTTTAAATTATATTTGTTAGCCATTCAGAGTTGTTCTGTGAATTGCTTTTTTTTTTTTTTTTTTTTCAGGTCCTTTGCCCATGTTTCTATTGTGTTTTTTTATCTACCTCATTGTCAATTTATCAGAGACCTTTGTATGTTATAGATACCTTCCGTCTTCTAAATTGGAAGATTTCCTCTCTAAATCTGTCATTTATTAACTTGCTTTCTGGTATGTTTGCCACGTAAAAGTGCTCAGTTCCTAAGTAATAAGCAGTTTATGTTTTCCTTTCAAAGGAAAGGAAAAAGAGGCTTTGTACATTTAGCCTCTAAGTGTACAAAGATTTTCTTAACTCCTTGGCTTAGACCATTTATACAACCTCTTAGGTTTTTCTTAGAAATTTCTTAGAATTTTGAAAGTGTTACTTTTACAAGTATCATGAATTTTTAGCATGAACTTTATTGACCATCCAGTCGGTACTAGAATGATCTTTCCAGTGGTAGACCTGGCGCATCACTCTCTTGCGTGCACGTCTCCAGTGACTCCACGTCACCCGTGGGATAAGCTCCAAGGACGTGTGTGACCCTGCGTGATGCTCCTCCTGTTTGCCTCTGGAGCTCAGTTCATCCTATGAGTCTCCTTCTAGCCTGCATTCTTGCCATCTCCCTCCAGTTGTCATTCTCTGAGTGTTCTGTGCTTGAATTAATGAATAGAATGTGGATGGCAACAGCTGGTACTCCCGTAACATTGCCAGGACCGCAGGAATTTGTTTGATTTTATTCTGAATTAATTAGATACCCTTTTTATGAAGCTCCCTGGCATCACATACACACAAAATATTTACTCTTTGGAAAGCAGGGGCATCTTTGTGTGTGAGTTTCCATGGTGCTGAACGGATCTTGGCCTGGGTTTCCCAAGATGATTCTCTGCCATCATTTAACCTCCTGACTGCAGGGTCTGTCTTGGCGTCTGCTTTGCAGCAGGTGTTGTACAGTTTGTGCTCAGGGTTTGTTTCTGTCGAGTGTGGTAAGATACGCAGACACAGAAATGACTGACGTGAAGGAGGAATTTCATACTCACGATCCCTGGAGGCAGGGGCGACAGCGCACCATGCCAGGACGCATGGGGAGGCGCCAGGGTGGGCCAGGAGCAGAAGGTGCAGAGGAAAGTGTGTGTCTCAGAGCCTACATTGGGGTTTTCATGGGAAGAAATGGGCAAGGCGGGGTAGTAGGTAGGCTGAGGAGGTTTAGGATTGGCTGTAGGGATGGTCCCTAGTTGTCAGGTACTTCGTTCTGGGGAGATTTAGGATAGGAGGAGTATTGGCTTTGTACATAAGTTTTATTTATTATTATTATTATTTTTGAAACAGAGGCTCACTCTGTGACCCAGGCTGGAGTGCAGTGGCATGATCTCGGTTCACTGCAACCTCCACCTCCCGGGTTCAAGTGAGTCTCGTGCCTCAGTCTCCCGAGTACCTGGGATTGGAGGCCTCCTGAGTACCTGGGATTACAGGCGCACATCACTGCGCTGGGCTAATTTTTAGTAGAGACGGGTTTTGCCATGTTGGCCAGGCTGGTCTCAAACTCCTGACCTCGGGTGATTCACCTGCCCTGCCCTCCCAAAGTGCTGGGATTACAGGCGTGAGCCACCGCGCCCAGCCAAGGTGCGTGAGTTTGCTATGGGAGATGGTTGGATGTGTGGCTCTGGATTGGTCGGTTTATGTATCAAAGGTGTGCTTGCAGCAGGGTTGTCTGCTGTTCCTAGGAAGGAGCCAGCCCTGGGAGGGACGGTCTTTCGGGGATCAAAGCCCCAAATGCCAGAGCGTCAGGAATATCGACAACAAGAAAATATGGTCAGTACAGCAGGTAGCATGACTCTGGGCGTCATACCTCACTGAGGACTAGTCATATGTGTGTCTGTCCCTGTGCCCAACTCTGACCATTGTGGGGCATCCTGTTCAGGAAGTGTATGGAATGGGGTGGGGGGGGGGCGCCTTTCTTATACAAAAATAAAAATGGCATTTTGTTTTCCTTCTCCTCTAAATATAATGAAACATCACTAAGGAGACTATATTAGCACAAGTAGGTGATTCAGAACCGATGCCATTTCCTGTCTACAGAGGGGCAAAATGATTTCCCCGAGGTGGTAAATCCAGCAGTCAGGGAAGTACCTTTGTCTTCTGTTTCATTCAAAAACAACATGGGCTGTATTTTTTTTTTTTTTTTTTGAAATGGAGTTTTGCCCCTGTCACCCTCACCCAGGCTGGAGTACAATGGCATGATCTCGGCTCACTGCAACCTCCTCTTCCCTGGTTCAAGTGATTCTCCTGCCTTAGCCTCCTGAGTAGCTGGGATTACGGGTTCCTGTCACCACACCCAGCTAATTTTTTGCACTTTTAGTAGAGATGGGATTTCACCATGTTGGCCAGGCTAGTCTCAAACTCCTGACCTCAGGTGATCCACCAACCTCAGTCTCCCAAAGTGCTGGGATTACAGGCATGAGCCACCACGCCTGGCCCTGTATTGTTTTTCTTAGAAAGGAGAAGCATTAAGGGTTAGTAGAGATTTGTTGTGTGGAGTCAGCCAACTGCCACGCTCCAGCCTTCTGAGTTCTCTCCCACCTCCATAACGACTTCTAATGGTTGCTAAAGAATGGTTAGACTGAAAGAAAACAATGAAAGGTTAATATTCTAGGAAGAGGCACTGTGGCCTGAGTGCTGGCAAAGGCTGTCCCAACCGTTCCTCCACCACATTTCCAGATGGCATCTTGGGTGACTCAGGATGTCCTCGGGTGGCTTGATTTTAAGTGCCTCACATGAGTCATACCCAAAGCTTGGGTCCCTTGAGCAATTAAGGCACTCCCTGCCTCAAATGACTTTTCCATCTGTGTTGCCTTTGTAGGAAAAAATAATGAAGAAATTATCTTATGTCACAGGAAGATTTTTTTTTGCCACTATTTTCCAGCGGACATCCCAAAACAAAGTTATGACTGAAATAGAAATATGGAAAGCCTGTTGGATTTTTAAGAACCGTGTACTGGGAAAAAGTGAGGCCACTGTTTTATATCCTTCCTTTCATGACACATTTTCATGAGCCTCTGCCATGCAAAGGCCTTGCTTGTTTTTTAGCGTTGTCCATTTCCTGTGTTACCTGCCTGTCCAATATTCTTCTCACAGCATGCTCTCCTTTCTAGTCATTGATTTGGGAATGTGCTGTGATTCATTTCCATTTCCATGTCTTCCATGTTCTTAGAATGTTCTTTCTGTTCTTTCACCACATGTAAATACTACGTCTGTTTTAAAACCTTTTCTTACTTTTGCAGACTTCACTGATTTATCTTTCTTCTCAACACTGGAAGGTCTTATAGTCAAGGTATCTATCTATCTATCCATCCATCCATCCATCCATCTATCCATTCACCCATTCCTATATCCCCTATCTCTTTAGACATAAAAGATTAAATTTCATATATAGTTTTCCTCTATCTTGAGAGCTGTAGGTAAAAAGAGAACACTGTGTTAAGCACTATTATATCTCATGATCTAAATAGAAACTCCTTCTAATGCAAAGAAGAAGAAGGAGGAGGAGGAGGGGAAGGGAAAGAAGAAGAAGGAAGTAAGAAGAAAGAAGAAGAAGAAGGAGAAGGAGGAAGAAGAAAGGAGGAAGAATAAAGAAGAAAGATGGAAGAAGAAGAAAGAAGAAAGAGAAGGCGGAGAAGAAGGTGGAAGGAGAAGGGAAGGGGAAGGGGAAGGGGAAGGGCAACAGGAAAAAGTAGTAATCATGGCTTCTGTTCTCTGTGTTTATAATCCCATAATCTACCAGGGCAGGGGTAAGGGTTGGTAACTGGGAGGGGGATAGACTTGTACCTAATTGAATCTAGTAGATTCTGCACCAAGGGAACTGTAACAGAAGGGCCAGGCTGTGGTATGTCAGTAACAGCAGGGGCTCCTGGGAGAATTGTAGCTGGGCAGAAGCACAAAAACTAAAATAGTTTCTTGAACCTTTTTTCAGCCTGTCTCTTGGGCCCATAAACTAAGTTTCATATTCTTGATGTAATATTGTAGAAAATTCTACTAAATCTATACACTTAATTTAAGGTATAAGAAGATACTGTAATGAACTTAATATTGTCAGGTGTCTTCTAATTTTCACATTTTAAATTTAATGAAATTATTTCTTATCTCATAAATAAGAACAAATCACCACGACATTAAAAATAGTCTCAAGCATACCCAGTGAAGAAGATTTTGATCTATTTTAAAAACACTACTGAGCAAGAACTATTAGCAGAAGGAGCTAAATTTTACTTGGAACACTGTGCAGCTAGAGCTGTAAACTTCTGCTTATTTAAGATGTGAACTTAATACTCTCCCCCGACTAGTATTCTACTTTTATGTAAAAGAATTACATGATAGGCCAGGCGTGGTGGCTCACGCTTGTAATCCCAGCACTTTGGGAGGCCGAGACGGGCGGATCACGAGGTCAAGAGATCGAGACCATCCTGGCAAACACGGTGAAACCCCGTCTCTACTAAAAATACAAAAAAAACTAGCCAGGCGTGGTGGCGGGCGCCTGTAGTCCCAGCTTCTGGGGAGGCTGAGGCAGGAGAATGGCATAAACCTGGGAGGCGGAGCTTGCAGGGAGCCGAGATGGCGCCACTGCACTCCAGCCTGGGTGACAGAGTGAGACTCCGTCTCAAAAAAAAAAAAAAAAAAAAAGAATTACATGATAAGTTGACCAGAAGAATTTTTGAAGTGTCAGAATATGACTACAGTTCAGAGAATACATTCAGTTTAATGTCCTCTATCTTCAATGTGTACAATTTAATGGATGGTAACTGAGGCTCACAAGTAACTTTTGAATTAGCACCAAAGACTGAATTATATTTAGTATACCTTTGGAGTTCTCTATTTTATGGGTTATCAAACAATTATCACTGTGAAAAGCCTTGTCATTAGCCAAGTGGTCTCTGTGTTCTTTTTTGAAAGAGGGAGGACTGGGAATCGGGGCTTTGAATGGCTACTGGGGATTGACTACCTTTTACCTGTGTGATCTGGCAAAGTGACACAGTAAATGACTTTGGCCTAGACTGGAAAAGTGAAGAGTTTAGATTTCAGAAGCTCTTTTTCTTTACAGTTTATCTTCATAATTTAACTTTTCCAAAAAATTTTCAAGGATATTTTTAATATGCTGAAAGTCTAGTTTACAAAACATAACAAAGTGTGTAAAGATCAGAAATGACATAGAGTTGGAAATAACTAATAAAATAACTAAATATCACTCACCAGCAAATCACACTGAAGTGGGGTTGCAAACTCAAATGTCTTCAGAGACTAGACAGGTGTTCCAGTTTTCTATTGCTGCACAAAAATTTTCCGCAAAGTTCAGTGGCTTAGAGCAACAACCATTTTATCACATCATTTGGTGGGGAAGAATTTGGATAGGGCTCAGCTTGGTGAATCTTCTGGCCTGTGGTGTTGCTGGAGGTTGCTCTGGGCTGTTCAGTTGGCAGATGGCTGCTCTGGAGTGGGCAGTGCAGCTTCCTTCATGAGCTGGGCTCCTTGGCAGGAGCAGCTGGGCTCAGCTGAGTTATTCTCCATGTTTTTCCTGCGATTGTAGCAGAAAAGCAGCCATAGACAGTATGTAAATGAATGGATGTGGCTGTGTTTCAATAAAACTTTATTTACAAAACAGTGTGGCCTGCCTGACATAGCTTGCCTACTCCTGCTACAGATGAATGAGAGAGCAGGGACATCTGAAAGGACTTTCCAAAAATGATGAAAAATGATTACAAATGGATGATGGATGATGGGGGAACTGGTTAACTAAAATTTAATGCATCCACAAAATGTAATACTATGCAGCTATTTTTAAAAAGGAAGGAGGTAGATATTTTTTGTTCAGTGGCAGATTGCATTTTCCAAAGATGGCAACTTGGATGTGCCATTCCTCCCGTGGAGATGGGGGCCTGTGCCCTCCGCCTTTGAAACTGAGTGTGCCTTTGTGTCTGCTTTGACCAGTAGAGTATGATAGAAGTAATGCATTGTGATTTTTGAGGTCAGTGTGTGACAGGGCATCTAGCTTCCACCTTGCTGTTGAGAAAGCTACCAGGTGACCAGTAGAGCCTGTGGCTACCAGGTGACCAGCCTGACTCATGTGCAGTGGCCCATGCTGTGAGTTCATCTACACTCGCCCATTTGAAACGACTATATAGAGGAGATTGAGGGACAGCATGAGATGGAGAGATGCCAGCCTTGGCTGCCTCAGCAACTCACAATTCCAGCTTCAGCCACCCTTTGTAGAGAAGCCAGACCTCCCAGCCAAGCCCTTCTGGAATTCGTGACCCACAGAAACCCTGAGAGAAAACACAAGGATTGCTGCTGTTTTAAACCACTGAGTTTTAGAGTGACTTGTTAAGCAGCATGAGATAGCTAAAACACAGAAAAGGAAAGATGAACTAACTATATCACTAGGTGAGATTAAGCAAATTAGTACAGTATATATTTATGGAAGGATATACAAAAGTTGTCAAACATTGTCTCTGAGAAATGGAACTGTGAATCTGGGGTGGGAGGGAGACTGCTATTTTCATTTTATATTCAGCATAATTAGAAGTTTTTACCATGTGCATATGTTACTAGATAATTTTTAAAACACTAGTTTAAATTTTAAATAAAGCAGAGAATGATAAAGCTAGAATATACCGAGTTCATAGGATTTTTTTTTTTTTATAATGCATTGATTCCTATTTACTTTCCAGTGCATCTATAGAAATCAGAGCTGTGTGCAATGGTATTTTAGATGCTTTGCAAAATCACAAGATCACAGCCATGGGGCATTTCTTATACACCAGCTCAGATTTGGAGATAAAAGAATATATTTAATCATGGATAATTTAGAAAGAAAAACTCTTTCCAGAAATAACACAGATCAAAGTAAACACTTCATCTCAATTCATGGTCTTATTAACCTTGGGGTTCTTTTTTTTGAAAGATAATGAGATACAAATTTTAACTTTAAAAAATACCCCTACAGGTTGTCATGTTGTTAAGATCATTATCATTACCATCCCCAGCCTAATCCTCATTGCCTTTACTGAAATGTAAGAAATGTTTTTAATGAAATCATTTAACAGAAACATTTGGTAAAGCTACATGCTGGAGTCTCTTTTCTAATCCTAATCGCTTTGGAGGAGAGAGACAGATTTTGTCCTGAAGAGACTAGATTTGCATAAAATGATACCGTATAGTCCACCTTCTCAATTCAGACATGATTTCCTAAACCCGAAGGTTTTATTCCTCAGTTTTAGCTTTGCCTTAAATCTGTGGATCACAGACGTGGATGTAATTTTGGTGATTTATTCAAGCCCTCTTCACTTGCAGATGAAGAAATATATATTTTAAAGTTCAATTACTTAAAAGAGTCATTCTCAAACTTGATCAGGCATTAGAATGACCTGAAGGGCTTGTTAAGCCACAGCTTGCCGGGCCCACCCTCTGAGTTTCAGATTCTGTGGATTTGGATGGAGTCTGAGAATCTCTAGCAAGTTTCCAGGTGATGGTGATGCTGCTGGTCCGAGGACCACACTTTCGAGAAGCGCTACTTTGAAATAATTCCTTCTCAAACTAAACTGGAAGGTTTCTTTTCCTCTTTTAGGCAAACATCTTTCAACTATGCTCAGATTTTTTTTAAACTTAATCATTACTTAAATGAACTGTAAATGTTTATCCCCTGTATCTCTTTAAGAAAGATGCACATCCCCCTAACATTTTCCTTAAGCTGTTCCATTTGTCTTTGGCTTTTTTGAGTTACCAAGACTGGAAGTTCTTGCACAATCTGCCACGAAGATGAACGGCCCTGACACCTTTGCATGGAGTGCTTGCCCATTCTCTCCCCTTGCTCATGTGCTTGGCTCCGACCCTTGCAGCTCCCTGTCTTGTGGGTGTTCGAGTCCATCCTCAGGTGTGCTTGATATATATATATATAAAAAAATGTGTGTGTATATATATATATTATGTATATATAATATGTATATATACACACATATATATGTACATATATATATATTTTTTTCCTGTGACAGGGTCTTGCTCTGTCACCCAGGCTGTAGTGCAGTGGCACAATCTTGGCTCACTGCAACCTTTGCCTCCCTGCTTCAAGCAATTCTCCTGCCTCAGTCACCTGTGTAGCTGGGACTACAGTCATGCACCACCACATGCAGCTAATTTTTGTATTTTTAGTAAAGATGTGGTTTCACCATATTGGTCAGACTGGTCTTGAACTCCTGAACTCAGGTGATCTGTCCACCTTGGCACATCAAAGTGCTTGGCCTCCCAAAGTGCTGGGACTACAGGTGTGAGCAACTGCGCCCAGTCAGTGTGTTTGATATTTATAGCCACTTCTCTAATACATCATAGAAAATATCTCTCAAGGTTTTGGTGGTTTGCATGCAGATCATGATTTGACACAAACATTTTGAGTACGTATTTGTTTAAATAGAATAACCCTCTGTAGTAACCTTTTTGAAGCAAGGTTTATGATGACTTTTGTATGTCACAGCAGGAATATGTCTTTGATAGCAATAGGTCACAACCTTATATCTGTTTTGCAAACAGGCCTAGGACGGTAAATAAATTAATAAAGCACATGAGGGTTGAAATAAACTTTGCCCAGTTAGGTCACAGTTCCTGAAGGAGAGAGTAGAATCTTATCAGAGTAAGCCAGTTGCATTCAACATGTTCTGAGAGCCATTGTGTGCCCAGGACCAGGATAGGGGTTGAGCACACAATGATGAGTAGGACGTGTCTGCAGAGGGCAGCCAGACAGTCTCGCATAAGAGTGGCCAGTGCAGACTTTGAAGTAAGTGGGATTGGGTTCAAATTCCACATCCATTACTTGCTGGCATGGACCAATATGTGCCCTCATGAAGCTTGACTTCCCTCCATCTATGAAATGGGAATAAAACACCTACTGCATATGTCTTCCAAGACCGTCATGGGGTGTTGTCTTGTTTTAGCTTGCTCGGGCTTCCATAACAAAATTCTATAGACCATGTGACTTAAACAACATACATTTATTTTCTTACAGTTCTAGAGGCTGGAAGTCCAAGACCCAGGTTCTGTAGGGTTTGGTTTTTGATGAGGGCTCTTGTCCTGGCTTGTAGACGGCTGCCTTCTTAATGTGTGCCCACATGGTCTTTCTTGGTGTATGCACATGGAGAGAGAGAGACAGAGAGAGCTCTCTTATGTCTCCTCTCTTAAGGGCATTAATCCCATCATAGAGACCCCACCTTCATTACCTCATCTAAATCTAATTTCCCCCAAAGGCGCTCATCTCCAAATACTGCCTTCCCCCCAACCCCACCACCTCCCATAGTGGGTTAGGGCTTCAACATGTGCATTCTAGGAGGACACAGCCCATAACATGCTTACCAATTGCTTGGCCAGTTCCTGGAGTTAGATAATCACTCTGTTAGCAGTGGCTTGTGGCTTTCCTTACAAATGTTGTCTTCCTTCTTCAGGCCTCTGCTACCAGCTATCACCAGATGTAGCTCTGTTGTGAGGACTAGAAAAAACCCTGAAGAGTTTTAACAGGCTTTTCATTTGCACCTTCTAGTTACTGCTCTTATCAGAGGCTTTTGGGATAAATTTAGCTAGCACAGACTTAGGCGTTTCTTTTTCTGGGTTCTCAATTCTCCAGATACTCTTCTGAGTTCAGTATTGATTCCTATTTCACAGTAATGTGCCTGTAATACAGATAGGGAAGCTCTGGTGTATTGTTTCTCTAGGTGGACATTGAAAGTAATTTTAAAATATGAGATTTTTGTTAGTCATGTTCCGGTTTTTGGAACATTTCAGTAGTCCTGTAAATGTGAAAACAGAAGAGTATTATATACAGCACATACTTTACTTTTAAAATTCCAATAATTGATTGAACTATTTAAGGAATGTGTATTTTCTGCAAAATTGGACATCTTCACTGTGTTCACTTGTTAAAGTTAGGTTAAAAGATTTGTTTATGTGTTACTAATTGTTTATGCAAAACAATCAAGGTTGTTTTACAAAGGAAGGGAGTTAAAAATGGGGAAATCAGGACAAGATGAAGAAAGGAGATAGGAATCACATGCCAAAGGCTCCCAAACTGACGATTACTTCCTTTGTAGAAAAAAAGATGTTCCCCTACCACCAAAATGCTTTCATGCATCACCGATAATACTGTGTGTTTTCATTCCTACAGAAAACCAAACCTTTGATGACAGAATTCTCAGTGAAGTCTACCATCATTTCCCGTTATGCCTTCACTACTGTTTCCTGTAGAATGCTGAACAGAGCTTCTGAGGACCAGGACATTGAGTTCCAGATGCAGATTCCAGCTGCAGCTTTCATCACCAACTTCACTATGTAGGTGACACGCTGGTCAGGGTCGAAGATTTCTGTGTGGGGTGGTCAGGTTGAGCCTGAGATGATGTGAGGTCCACAGCCTTGTAACTGGGAGGATTTATATTCCAGTAGGTGGTATATGGATCAGAAGGTCGATTCTTTTGCTCAAATTCATTGATTGGTTCATTTATTCATTCATTCCTTTTCTTCTTCTCTTTTTCCCTCCCTCCCTTCCTCCCTCCCTTCTTTCCTTCCTTCCTTCCTTCTTCTATCCCTCCCTCCTTCTCTCTCTCCCTTCCTTTTATTTTCTCTTTTTTATTCAATTTTTTTCTTTCTTTCTTTCCTCTTTCTTTTCCTCTTTCTTTCTTTCCTTCCTCCCCTCCAACAAATGAATGACCATTATGGGCCAGGTACTTTTCATGGGAACTGGTGCACTTCTCTGAGAAAGACAGCGTCACTTTGCTGCATAAATTCCAGTGGGGAGAAACAGTCAATAGATAAATGAACAAAGAATAAATGAGATGAATTTCAGACAGTTGCAAATATGATAAAGATGGCAGGTCAGACTGAGAGGGCCTTCCTCAGTTAGGGAGATCTGGGAAGAGCTTTCAGGAGGCTCTTCCTCCTCCATGGTGAAATTGAGGGCTGAAAGACAAGGCAGCATAGAACCTTTGATATGCTAGATTGGATATCTTTCCTCCTTCTCTGAGCCAAGAAGTAAAGATATGTAAAACGGAGTAGGTGTTGGATTTAATTTTTGGCCCAGGTCAGATGATAGTTGGTGAGTCTTCATGGAAGTGTGAGCAGATCTTGTGATTTTTCTCCTAGAGAATCACAGAGGCACCATGGGTTGGGTCTTGCTATTTGGACCTGTTGAAAATCGCCCTAGAATAAAATGAATGATTCAAAGGTAGTGCCCTAGTCTGGAATGCGTTCTTTCTACACATCCAAGAGGCAAATAAAAATATTTCCTGGGGTTGTCATGGTTATAAGATCCATGTCTGAATTTGTCTTGGAACTGCAAGCTGGTAGCACAGCTGTCTCTTGTGTTTCAGGCTTATTGGAGACAAGGTGTATCAGGGCGAAATTACAGAGAGAGCAAAGAAGAGTGGTGATAGGGTAAAAGAGAAAAGGAATAAAACCACAGAAGAAAATGGGTAAGTATTGGTTAATCAAGGAATTAAAAACCCATTTTAGCAAAGTGTCAGGTTTTCTATGCCTTTGCCTACTCCTCTTGTCTTACTTTCCTCCAAGTATTTTTCTTTCTTTTTATTTTTTATCAAAATAATAAATATATCTGGTGAATAACATAGTCGATAAGTGTTTGTAATAAAAAGGAGAATTTTACCTTACCTATCCCTCATTCTCACTTCCTACACATATCCCTTTCTAATATTTCTATATGTAGTTTGTAGTTTTCCTTTTTTTTTTTTTTTTTGAATGAGTTCTCACTCTGTTGCCCAGGCTGGAATGCAGTAGTGCAATCATGGCTCACTGCAATCTCAACCTCCTGGGCTCAAGTGATTCTCCCACCTCAGCCTCCCAAGTGGCTGGGATTACAGGTGTGCACCACCACATGCAGGTAATTTTTATTTATTTATTTATTTATTTATTTTGTAGAGATGGGGTCTTGCTATATTGCCCAGGCTGATCTTGAACTTCTGGGCTCAAGCAGTTCTCCCACGTTAGCCTCTCAAAGTACTGGGATTACAGGTGTGAGCCACTATGCCTGGCCTGTACATAGTTATTTTGTGTGTGTGTAGTTACCTCCCTAACTCTAAATATTATGATGGTCATACTTCAAACATTTTTTTTGATAAAAATAAGACATTATCTGTTGACTCTTTGCTATAAATAAATGGTATATGGCAAATTAACAATATTCCTACTTTTACTCTGCATTCAGATTTTTATATTATTATTTTATTTCTTCTTCCATCAATCCAACAGTGTTTAGACTATCTTGGACTATCCCTACTATCTTAAATGATGATATTCCCTCTCTCAACCTCCACTGTCTCTCTCCTTTCTCATTTCATAATGTTACCTAATCATTGTTTGAGTTATTAGCATCTTGATTCTGACTTATAATACTTTTATTCTTTCTTTTGTCTATAAATTGAATCTAAACATTGAAACCAATACATAGCAATTGCTTTTTAATGACTATAGAAATAACATGCAGAGCCACCTAGTACACTAAGACTATTTTTTCCTCTCCACCAGCCCAATGTGTAGGCCTTCATCCCCTTGGCAGAAAAATGATCTTTGTATCTAGATAAAATGGTGTGAACCTGGTAACCTGGTTTTCCTCATGAATAAAAAGACACCATTTTGAGAAATTTAGTTCTCTAAAATTATAGACTGCCAAAAACTTTGCTGTTGGAAATTTTATTAGTGACAAGGGAATGCCTCACTCTTGTCTGGAAGACATGAGCCATGGGTTCACTTTGATACAGAAAAACAACCAAGGTCCAGAGCTTCAGATAAGGGATTTTCAGGCACAAAATTCCACGTTTATCTTAATGTCATAGTTTCTAAGGACACAGTGAATCTTTAGTCTGCTTGTCAGTCCAGGCTGAAATGATGGTTTTACACACAGCCTTTGCTTTGAGACTGTCCAAACCCTGCTCTATTTAAATTTAACCTATACTCCATCCTTCCCGTAATTCTGTAATAGTCCTGTCTCTTCTTTGATGAGTCACCTCATGGTGCCTCTGGTATGTGGTTTCCCTTGCTGTGGCAAGTTATTCAAACCTCACTCTGTTAGACTGTAGATTTATCCCAAGTGATCTTTATCACAATTGTTCAGAGTCACGCTACAGATTAGCTTAGTTGAATCATGACATATGTTTCTGTTTTTCCTGGAGTTTCGAATTGCTTTTGTTTTTTCTTATGATATAAAATGATATAACATCTAGCAACACACATAACTCATTTCAAATCATAACAAAATGAACAGCTATGACCAAGTTTCTGCAAGCAGTGACATCCTTATCACCCTTGATATCTGGCCAACAGCAGTTGAAAGACATCACTGATTGGGAGACAGTCTGATTTTCAGAGCTGTTGAAACACGGATGTCTTTATATCCATGAAATACTTTCATTGCTTTTCAGCCTTGATGCAGAACTTTCACCCTGGTATCTCTTTTCATTTTCTTCTGGGTTGGTTTTTTTATTTTATGTATTCCACATTTTCTTCTTTTTTGACTCTCACCTTTACTTTGCAGAAGTTACATTCTGAAGTAACTTTCTCAGAATGGGTGCATGAGAAGTAAACTTTATGAGACCTTGATTTAATATTTTGGCTGTGTATGACTTTGAGGTCAAAATACCTTTCCTTTCGAACTCTGAGGCATTGTTCCAATGTCTTATAACATCCAGTATTATTGATGATACATCTAATGGGATCAGATAACATCCCTTTTATGTTTTCTCTATGTGATGTTCTGAAGTTTTACAACGGTGGGTTTCAGTGTCAGTCTCTTTTCATTCATCCTGCTCAGTGCTCGAACTTTTCCATTTCAATACTTGTGTCTCCTTCCAGTTCTGGGAAGGAGGAGTACAGAAAGCCTATCAGCTTAGTCATTCATTCACATTGGACTTGGAAAATTACCCTCTCTATACTGGGTCCCTCTTCTCCCTTCCATCTTGTGGTGTCCTGAATTCAGAGCCTTCACTCTCTCTCAGATTCTACCACAGAGCTGGGTTCTCTTTGCTGCACCCCTTCACTGCATGTTCTGAGCTATAAAATTCTTGCTCTACTGAATATCCCAAGCCTTCTGGAAACTTCTTGAAATGTCTTACCTACCAACGGTTGCCACTCCCACTTATTCCTCTGGTGATCAGTCTACCATTTGGAATAAGAGAACCCTCACTCCAAGTACTGAAAGCATCTGGAGTGTATTTTTATCACCTTTGGAGTCCTTTATTCCCTACCTTTTCTGCTAAACATATCCACCAAACTTTACCAAGATGTGAAAACCTAGTATGTCAGCTATTTTAAAGTTATGTAAAATGCCAAGATTCATTGGCCATCCTTGTAAAGGGAGAGCACAATTTACAGCTTCACTCCAAAGCTCTCTCTTCAAGCAGTTCACCCACTCCACGTCTTTTCCCATTGCTCCCTTGGGTCTGTCTCAGGGAGAGGTAGGACAGTATTCTTAGAATCCTCTCCTGGTCGGTATTCTTTGACCCTTGGTGACCTACCTCTAGCACGGGGTTTCACTTCTTCTAATATTAATTTTTGTTTTTCCTTTCTCAGGACCCACACTCACACCCATGGGTCTCCCTGGCAGGCTGGTTGGGAGGGTATGACTGGTGCCCTGTGGGGACTGAGGGAACCCGGCTCTATCCTCTTCTGAACCTCCCTGGGGTCCTTTTCCTTTTTCCTGACAGAGAGAAGGGGACTGAAATATTCAGAGCTTCTGCAGTGATTCCCAGCAAGGACAAAGCCGCGTTCTTCCTGAGTTACGAGGAGCTTCTGCAGAGGCGCCTGGGCAAGTACGAGCACAGCATCAGCGTGCGGCCCCAGCAGCTGTCCGGGAGGCTGAGTGTGGACGTGAATATCCTGGAGAGCGCGGGCATCGCATCCCTGGAGGTGCTGCCGCTTCACAACAGCAGGCAGAGGGGCAGCGGGCGCGGGGAAGGTGAGTCCTGCGTGCTGGGTTCACGCAGATCAGTGGTGAAAACGCCCAGCTGGTACTTGGCTTCGGAGAAATCTACGAGAGATGGCACCCCTTCCTTTCAGCGAAGCCTTTGCATTTTTGTAGAAATTGGAATGATAGCAATGAAGCTAAGACAGCACCAGGTACTTTTTTTTTTTTTCTTTTTTTTTTGAGACGAAGTCTGTCTGTCGCTCAGGCTGGAGTGCAGTGGCGAGATCTCGACTCGTTGCAACCTCCGCCTCCCGGGTTCAAGCGATTCTGCTGCCTCAGCCTCCTGAGTAGCTGGGATTACAGGCATGCGCAACCACGCCTGGCTAATTTTGTATTTTTAGTTGAGACGGGGTTTCAACATGTTGGTCAGGCTGGTCTCGAACCCCTGACCTCGTGATCCACCCGTCTGGGCCTCCCAACGTGCTGAGATTACAGGTGTGAGCCACTGCACCCGGCCCATATTTTTTATTAAAGCCATGCTCTATTAAAAATGTATGAGTTATTGACGCAGTAATACCACTTCTGGAAATCTATCTTAGGTAAAACATCTAACATATTGGGAATGTCATATGCACAAGCTCGTTTGATAATGTTTGTGGTAGCAAAAACATTCCATCAGCCTAAAGATTCAATTCTATGGAAGAGATTAGTAAATTACTATTATAAGACAATTCAGCGTGTGGCAGAGAAGAAAAGGCAAATTGTATATGTACTATAATGTTAAATATGAAGCTGATAAAATACTAGAAAGTTATAGAAAATAATCATTTTGTATCAGGGGTATGAGATTGTGAGACCATTTTCTAAAAATTTGTTTTTTAACGTTCAGCAATATGTTATATTCTTTCTAAATTTAAATAATGAAAAAATGCTTAGTATAGATGTAAGATACAGGCAACCTGATTCATTAGCAGAATCATTCTGATTTTTAAATTTTCTCAAATTCTGATTTTTAAAATAGCTCTTCATTTATTGAAATGAAAAATTACAGTGTAATCTAGTTTTAATCAGTGTATTTTTTTTTCCTTTTTTTGGGAGGGGACTTTCTGGTTTTCACAAAGTCTAAAAGAGCGACTTTAGTTACTATATGAATTTCAACTTATAGTATATGTTAAATATTTCTTTGTGTTGGGCTGTATACTTAATATACCAGTAAGCCTGGTCAGTGTTGAATTAGATGAGACAGGAGAATGTTCAAAAGTTGCACCAGGATTAGAATTTCAAGATGTCAGAGAATCGTGATATTGAGGGTGGAGAAATGGTAAACGAGGAGCAGAGAATGTTGGAATCTGTATTCAGTGCCTGTGGCTGCACAATCACAGAGTGACCCAGGAAGCCTTCTTGGACCAGGATATTTAGGGATGAGATCGGCGGGAGAAGAGAGATGCCTTGACAAGTGGAATCAGAGAATGTTGGTATTTAACATAATACAAAAATAGCCAAGGCCTAGAGCTGGCCTGTGGAAGGGCAAACAGTGTGGAAAATACGCTTCCTCCCCCAGCATGCAGTTGAGTTAATGACTTGGTGAGAGGCGGTTCGCTCTCACAGACTGAGGGTTTCCTGGCTCTGCGAGAGACCCAGGTCCTTTGTTATGTGTTGGACTCAAGTCTTTTGTTATGTGTTGACTCCAAACAATGAGCTTGACATTCTTAATCCAGATCTAGCTGGTATCTAGAAAAAGCGAAAATATTGTCAAGGTACCTGGCATTTAGAAATGGCGTGAGATCCAATACACCCTTCTTAGGTCATGCAGGTGGTAGTTATATGGTTAATGGATTTTAGTTCAGTTGTTAATTGTAACCTTGTAAAAAATGCAAGGCTGTAAGACTTAGCTTGCACATCTGGGAAACGGGGGTAATAACTAGTTCATGGGTCATTGTGAAGTGCTCATGTATGTAAAGGGCTGGCCGCAGAATGAGAGCTTAAAAATTATTATTACTAGTTATCACATTATATTGACTTTTTTTCTGTGCAAAACTTATCTCTGTAATGAGATCATCAGGGCCTTTGAAAGCACTGTGCCTGATTAACCTGCATCTCCTTAGCACTTAACACAATGTTAGGTAGGTAGCTAATTGAGTGTCTTCAAACTGCAGAAGAAAAGCAGGCCAGGGATAGTGGCTAACACCTGTAATTCCAGAACTTTGGGAGGCCAAGGTGGGAAGATCCCTGGAGCTCAGGAGTTCGAGACCAGCCTGGGCTACATAGCAAGACGTCGTCTCTATGAGAAAATAAATAAATAAATAAAAAGAAAACCAAACACAAATGACTAAGAATGTTTTAAAATTTCATTTCTCTCTAACAATACCTCGGAAGAAAATTTTCTCATGTGCAACTGTGGGAAAGAAGTATTTTCTCAGGGGGCAGAGTTGTCAGGATCTGGTAAGGAGGGTAGAGTCTCTGTTAAGTGTGTCTGAAATGAGAACACATTCAGTAGCTGTGTCAGTAGAAGGTTCAGAGGGGAGTCCTGTTGCAGTAATGAAATGTGTTTTGCCCGATTTTCAGAATCATAATGACTCTTCAGAGATGCGTACGTGTTGTGGGGTGTGTATGTGTTTTGTTTGGAGGCAGTATGAATTATGACTGTTAGCTAAAAAAGTTGCTTACTGTTTATATTTAGGGCCTGTTAGTATCTCAGAGGAATTTTTCCAAACAGTTGATCTCTTGGGATCTGTTTGTTTTTAAGGAAATTGTTTTCCTAGCTCCTTGTACCAAAGCAGATACTTTGCCATCCAGAAAATGAAGCTTTTACAAACAAGTCCCAGAGCCAGGTGCAGTGGACGGATTCCCTTTTTGCTGCTCCCCACTCCCGTCTTTCAGAGCTCAGCGGTTATTATTCCTGCAAAATGGCAGCCTTAGCAGCTTGAAGCACAGGATGTTGTGATTTTGTCTGGACATCGCTGCGTGTTTCCAGAAGAAATCCAGGCTAGAGATCAAACTGGAACTGGGCTTGTACCAGAACTATGATTGTGCGAATGAGGTCCAAGCCAGTACATTCCACTGACAGATCTGGCTGTGTTAAGAAACCTAACTTCTGGAATTTGTCTAAGTAAATCTCTCACCATGGACCCATTTTCATCTTTAAAGATGCGATTCTAGATAAGGATTACTACCGTGTGCTAGATACTAGACTAAGTACTTACAGAGTGTATTATCTCATGCAATTTTTATAACAACCCTCTTAGCTTTTTTCAATCCCCATTTGAATTATGAAGAAGTTAAGAAACCTTACTTACTTATGGAAACAGAGGTTCAGTAATATAGACAAGGTCTCATTTAATTATGGATAGAAATAGAACTTAAGCATAAGGTCTATTTTATTCCAAGTTATACCCTTAACCACTGCACTATCTACCTCCTCATTAAATAAACTGTACATTACTGTGGGTGGAGTTCAAATTCCAACTCTCTTCGTAAGTATAAAAATAAAAAGAAAGACTAAGAGCAATATAATCCACCTTTGCCTCAGTTTACTTTCTGGTGTATCAGGATTGAACCCACATCAGTTGAATTGTAAATTAATGGGATCTTTCCCAGTGTAAAAGGCAGTTCTGTGAGATGTATTTTGGAAGATGAAACATTATAATTTCTGTTTATTAAAATAATTAACACAGGTACGTGGTTCAAGATCTTAAGCATTACAACTTGGTATACAGTGAAATACAAGACCCCCTCTCCCTTCTGTCTCTCCGTTCTCCACTTCCCCTGTTCTTATCCTCTGCAATATTCTCATGCTTTATGAGCTCAGTGGAACAGAGTATTTGAAATGAACGCTTTCCTGTAACATGCCTGGGATGTGTGATTTCTGAAGGTATATTCTGACTGATATTCCGAGACAGATATTCCCACTGTGTGATTGTTTTAAGGCTGGTTACTCTACTCTCTTTGTTAAACTCGTAAATTTCCTACTGTCTCACTTATGGCACCTAAATTACTACCCTTGCCATGATTCTTTTTTTTGGCAGAAAATTTTCATTTATGACAAGATCCCCAATGACTAGGAGTAAAATAAAATGAGATAAATCAAGTGATAAAAAGGATACCTTACTTATTTTATTATCGTTGTGGTTTTACATCAATGACTCTCAATCCTGACTATACTCTCTAATAACCTAGAGGGGTTTAGAAAGAATTCCAGGCAACCTATTCTAGACAAGTCCTACCCTGGCCTAGAGAAGTGATTTTAAATTTATTAGGGTGGGGCTAGGGAGCTGTACCCTTGGGTGTGATATTCTATAAATGTATATTAAACACTTAAAGATCTATGAGTGATTAAAAATTTTTAGTTATTTGTAAAGTTAAGAATAATGCTGACTATTTTTTCTGCCACTTTACAGGGGTGGTCGTATGATTTTTCATGGTTTATCCTTTCTATTCCTTGCTTTTTAAAAAGTTTTAGGGAAGTTTAATTTACACACCGTAACATTTGCTCATGTTAAGTGTAAAATTTAGTGATTTTTAGGACATTGGCAGAGTTGTACAACCATCATCATGGTCCAATTTTAGAACACTTCTACCACCCCAAAAGAATCCTTGTACCCATTTGCAGTCACATCCTGTTCCTACCCCAGCCCCAGACAACCACTGATCCACTCTCCATCCCTGTAGACTTCAGCTATATTTAAAAAATCACCGCAGATAATACAGATGCTCAGTAAAAGTTGAGATCTATTCCCTTGGATTTTCCAGCAGACCTTAGGAATATTAACTATGTCAAAATCTTGACCTACAGAAGCAACTTTTAAATTAAACAAGATTGGGCCGGGTGCAGTGGCTCATGCCTGTAATCCCAGCATTTTGGAAGGCCAAGGCGGGTGGATCACCTGAGGTCAGGAGTTTGAGACCAGCCTGGCCAACATGGCGAAACCCTATTTCTACTAAAAACAAACAAACAAACAAACAAAAAAACCCAAAAATACAAAAATTAGGCATGGTGGCATATGCCTGTAATCCCAGGCACTTGGAAGGCTGAGGCAGGAGAATTGCTTGAACCAGGGAGGCAGAGGCTGCAGTGAGCTGAGATTGTGCCATTGCACTCCAGCCTGGGCGACGGAGTCAGACTTGGTCTCAAAAAAAAAAAAAAAAAAAAAAATTAAACAAGGTTGTTTCTCAATTTCATGGGGCCCTCAGATTACTCTGACTTTGGATCCCTGTTAAAATGTATTTTGTTCCTCTTTCCACCGACAAGTTTTCACTCTCAGATACAGGCCAACATAGAATTATGTGGTTGGTTGAAACAACCTCTTCCCATCTCCTGCTTCTCCTCTTCCACATGGAGACCTGAGATGGAGAAATCCCAACAGGCAAGCTCAATGGACCGATGCAGTCTTTGTAATACAGTCTTAAGCTCATTAAATTAAGTATCTCATCTTCTTTCGGAGAAAAGCATGATCGTTTAGGACATTTGGGTGTCAAAAAAGAGCTTCTCAAATGTACTCGATTCCCTCTCTCGCTTCTTGGACTTGTAGGACTTGCCCCTCCTGCAGTCCTCCCGCTCCAACCCCCACCCCACGTTGAGAGAAGAGGCTCCAAGTCTGGCTTAGCGTCAGCCTTCATCCCTGTGGTTTGACGACTCCATTGCCAATCTCAGTGGTTCCCAAACTTTGCCGCCCGTTAGAATCCACAGGGAGCTTTCATAAATCTATTGCTCAAGTCTCACCCATGCCAATGAAATCAAATAGCTGTGGATGGAAACTAGGTGTCAGTATTTTTATTAAAAAGATCCCCTTGTGATTGCAACGGGTAATAAAGTTTGGGATCTAGACTGTGATGTCCTGTTTTCTAGCCATATTCTGCTTTAGTTCCTAGCCCTTTGTTTTCTAAACTCTTTTTTTCCCCCCTGGGCTGCTTGACCCCGTTTCCAAGCTGTCACCTGGGGTTCCTGGATAACCTCAATTCCTCATGTCTGTCAAAACTGAGGGATTTACGAGACCTTGCGCTAACCTAACATTAAAAGGAAATCTTAACTCTAGGAATGGGGAGACCTTTGTAACTGTTTTCATGTTCTCCTGCCATCTGGTTCATCACCGAGAAGTGTTTGGCACTTAAGGACATGAAAGAAAGAGATAAAGTATCAGGTTATGCTCTTAAAAAAATACATTCTAAAAAGACAATCTACAGAATAGGAGAAAATATTTGCAAATCATATATTTGATAGAAGTCTAGTGTCCAGAATATACAAAGAATCCTTACAACTCAACCACAAAAGGATAAACAACCCAATTAAAATATGAGCAAAGGGCTTGAACAGACGTCCTTCCAAAGAAGACATACGAATGGCCAAAAAGCATCAGAAAAGGGACTCAACACAATTAGTCATTAGGAAAATGCAAACCAAAACCACTTCACACACATTATAGGATGGCTATAATGAAACAAACAAAGGAAAGTGACAAGCGTTAGGGAAGATGTGGAAAAATTAGGATCCTCGTACTTTGCTGGTAGGAATGTAAAATGGAGCAGAAAAACATTTGAAGGTTCCTCAAAAAGTTAAAACGAATCCCAGCACTTTGGGAGGCCGAGATGGGCGGATCA
>NW_012101476.1:8047096-8051372 GCF_000951045.1 Mandrillus leucophaeus
CCGTCTCAAAAAAAAAAAAAAAAAAAAAGTTAAAACGAGCAAGAGATCTAGCAAGACCCAAGATCTGGCAAAATTTCCCAACGTAAGTCAAGAAAATGCTGAAAACCTGATAGCACTGTCACCACCAACAGCTATTTCCCCCTCAGTTCCTTCAACAAACACGTGCTGAGCACCTATGCCAGGTACACTGTAAAGTGTACACTTAAAATGAGTACATGTTATGGTGTGTAAATTAAACTTCCATAAAACTGTTTTTTTTAAATGCAAGGAATAGAAAGAATAAACCATGAAAGTCATATGACCACACCTGTTGAGTGGCACAAAAACTAGTCAGCATTATTCTTAACTTTACAAATAACTAAAATTTTAAAAATTACTTATAGATTTTTAAGTGTTTAATATACATTTATAGAATATCACACCCAAAAGTAGAGCTCCCTAGCCCCACCCTAATAAATTCAAATTCACTTGTCTAGGGTAGGACTTGTCTAGAGTGGGTTGTCTGGAATTCTTTCTAAACCCTTCGAGGTTACTAGAGAGTATAGTCAGGATTGAGTGTCATTGATGTAAACATGGAACAAGTCCTCTGGGTATATATTCAAAATAACTGAAAGCAGGTACTTAAATACTTGTGCAGGAATGTCTACAGTAGCAGTATCACAGTAGCCCCAAAGTGGAAACAACACAAATGCTCCTGAACAGGTGAATGGAAAAACAAAATGTGGTCTATGCATACAATGGAATATTATCCAGGCATGAAAAGGAATGAAACACGGATACATGTTACAACATGGACACATGCTACAACATGGATGCATGTTACAATATGGACATGTGCTGCAAGATGGACACATGCTACAACATAGACACATGCTACAACATGGATACATGGTACAACATGGATATATGCTACAATATGGACACATGCTGCAATATGGACACATGCTACAACGTGGACACACGCTACAACATGGACAAACTCTACAACATGGATGCATGTTACAATATGGACACGTGCTGCAAGATGGACACATGCTGCAACACAGACACATGCTACAACATGGATACATGGTACAACATGGATATATGCTACAGTATGGACACATGCTGCAATATGGACACATGCTACAACATGGACACACACTACAACATGGACAAACTCTACAACATGGATGCATGTTACAATACGGACACATGCTGCAAGATGGACACATGCTGCAACACAGACACATGCTACAACATGGATACATGGTACAACATGGATACATGCTACAATATGGACACATGCTACAACATGGACACATGCTACAACATGGACAAACTCTACAACATGGATACATGGTACAACATGGATACATGCTACAACATGAACACATGCTACAACATGGATGCATGTGACAACCCGGGCAACATGGACACATCCCACAACATGGATGCATGCGAGAACATAGATACATGATACAACATGGACACATGCCACAACATGGATATGTGCCATAACACGGATATATGGTATAACATGGACACATGCCACAATGCAGATACATGCTACAACATGGATACATGTTATAATACAGACACATGCTACAGCATGGATACATGCCACAACACGGATACATGCTACAACATGAAGAAGCCTTGAAAACATTACGCTAAATGAAAGAAGCCAGACTGAAAAGGTCACATGTATATGATTCCATTTAGCTGAAATGTCCAGAACACACAAATCTGTAGAGACAGAAAGCAGATTGGTGGTTGCCTGGGGCTGGCAGGAGGGAGAAATGGAAAGTGGCTGCTGGATGGTTGCAGAGTTTCTTTGGGGTGATGAAGATGTTTTGGAACTTGATAGAGGTGGTGTTTGCACAACATTGTGGATATACTAAATGCTATTTGTTTGTATACTTTAAAATGGTTAATTATGGCTGGATGCGGTGGCTCAGGCCTGTAATCCCAGCACTTTAGAAGGCCGAGGTGGGTGGATAACTTAGGCCACACTTTGAGACTGGCCTGGCCAACATCGCGAAACCCCATCTCTATTAAAAATACAAAAATGAGCTGGGCGTGGTGGCGCGCCTGTAATCCCAGCTACTTGGGAGGCTGAGGCAGGAGAATCGCTTGAACCTGGGAGGCGGAGGTTGCAGTGAGCTGAGACTGCATCACTGTACTCCACCCTGGGTGACACAGCAGCGAGACTCTGTCTCAAAAAAAAAAAAAAAAAAAAAAAAAAAAAAGGTAATTTCATGTTCTATGAGATTCACCTTGACTTTTGTTAAAAATGAAAAAATTACATTCTAGGTTGTCAGAATCCCACTCCCTCCACATGCCCTGGAAGCCCGTTTGCTGTGTTCTCTGGCAGTTACCTGTGGGTCCTTCACATGCGTGGGAAGGCAAACAGCAGGACTGGGTGCCACCCAATTTATGGCTTGCCTTTTAATCATATCACTCCTATGTTAGTGTCCAATAAAATGTCAATCTTCAAATAATCCTAAGAACTGCGGAAGCGTCATTGGAAAGAAGAGAACCTCTGGAAATACAGCTTTATGACCTTTTATTTGGAAGACCTGGTGGCTGTCACTGCAGTTGTCTTTGAGGACAGGTTACTGACCAGCCACATATCCCATAAGGCCAAGTCCCCTCGACCAGAGACTAGCGCAGTGTCCTCCATTTCACTTGATGCCCAAGAACGGCTTGAATTGCATCCATTTAAATTTTTTTTTCGCTTTTTTTTTTTAACTTTATGTTCTTATTTTCTTTCTTTCTTTTTTTTTCTTTTACTATAAGTTCTGGGATACACGTGCAGAACATGCAGGTTTGTTACACAGGTGGACATGTGCCATGGTGGTTTGCTGCACCTGTCAACCCGTCATGTCGGTTTTAAGCCCCGCATGCATTAGCTATTTGTCCTAATGCTCTCCCTCCCCTTGCCCCCCACCTCCTGTTTTTAAAATTATTCTGATGTCTTTCTTTGCTCTGTGAGCATCATGACTCTGCCTTTGCTGTGAAGGCTTCGGTTGTCTTCGCAGCCACTTGATGTGGCTCCTGGCATGGAATGGGTGCTCAGGACGTGTTTGTTGAAGGAACTGAGGGGAAATAGCTGTTGGTGGTGACAGTGCTATCAGGTTTCAGCACTTTCTTGGCTTACGTTGGTAAATGTTGCCAGCTCTTAGGTGTAGCACTTATGTTGTCATGAAGCAGGGATTCAGAGACAAAAGTAATAACTAACTTTGGTTCCAGAAGACTCTGGTTACAGAAAAATCTAGATAAATCCCCCTTAGCTAGGGTTTCCAGATGAGATATAAGATGCCCAGTTTCATTTGAATTCAGAGAAACACTATGTCCTGTGCAATATTTAGGATATGCTTGTACTAGGAAATTATTCATTGTTTATCTGAAATTCAAACGTAACCAGGCATTCTGTATTGTAATTTGCTAAATGGGACAACTCTGCCCGTTAAAGGGCTGCATTGTGACTGGCTGTGAAACCCCCGGCTCCAGGGTCCCGGCCTGGGTTCAGTCTCTGCTCTGCGGCTGGAAGGGCAAGCCCCTGTGTGGCCTCTGCGAAATCTCTGTACCTTTGCCAGGAAACAATCTGGTTGTTATGTGAGGGTTTCCAGCATTGTTCACACAGAAATTACTCAGGTATGAATCATTTGACCTCATAGTTGGTTGTGTTTTGGTTTTTAATCCAATATGAAAATCCATGTTATCTTGTTTGTTTTGATGTTGGCTGTGGCTCGGTCAACCCAAGAGTGTGGCACGGCGGCTTTGGCTTTTCTCTGTAGCCCAATTACCGGTGAGCCATCCTCCTCTTTACTGTGAGGTTTCACTCCTTTTCTTCCTTTTTCCTGCTGCCTTGGCTTGCTGTGGGAGGTGGATGTTGTCAGTGTGTATGACCCGGGCCACCACAGCTGTGGCTGAACCAGAGGTGGGTTGGGGGACGTGATGCAGATCACCAAGAGCATCGGCCACACCCCTGAACCCTTTCGGGAAGAGAAACATCAGTTCCCTTGAAGCGCTCCTCCCTCCATCTGCCCAGCTACGTGCTAATGTGGTTCATCATTTTCATCCTCAACGTTCCGCAAGCTGGAAGTGAACTCTCACATGTTTCTGGCGCTGTGCGGGGTTCCTGGAATCTACAGATGTCTAAGATGTTGTCGCTGCCTTTGCAGAACTTAGAATTGGCAATTAAAAAATGGCAACCTGGGGCTGGGGGCGGTGGCTCAAGCCTGTAATCCCAGCACTTTGGGAGGCCGAGGCGGGTGGATCACGAGGTCAG
>NW_012101476.1:8052963-8082681 GCF_000951045.1 Mandrillus leucophaeus
TGTTTTCATGCATAGTCTCTCTTGGGAAGTTTTTCAAACATGGAAACTGAGAGTTGGGAATCTATTGTTTTAGGAAGGAAGAGCATTGAATAAGCAGTGAAGAAAGCTGATTTGCTAAGAAACCTGGGCAAACATCTACTTAACTATAGAATACTAGAGTTGAGTTTGAATCCCTTCAGCTATAAATTTGAATTAGTAGTCTGTGCTATGTGTTGCTATCATATCTATATGACACTGTTTTCCAAAAGGATTTAGAATACCAAACATTGATGTAAGGGGAAGAAAAATGCTTTCCCAAAAGAAAACTGTGGATAGCGAGAGACTTATGAAGGCATTTAACCAAATTCCTTCTTGTCATCATTGCCTCTGTGTTACCAGTTTTTCTTTCAATCCTCTGCTGATTTGCTTGAATTTTGTCTTTATTTGCTACCCTCAGAGCGTAGTGCTCCAATTATTCACAGTATTTTTGACCTCCATATATTTAAGAAATTGCCTCGTTGGATCCCAGGTGAGCAGGGCTCAGAAACAAACATAGACAATTTAAGGTTCTTTCTAAAGAGGAAATGAGCAGGCAGTGTGTGTTGGGAAATCCTTTTGTCAATGCACCAGGTGTTGGCTGCTTTTCTCCCACAGCAGCCAAAACCCAGACCCTCAGGAAACAGAGGCCAGGAAATCCCTCTGCCCGTCGACCCAGAGGGTGGCGCTTCCAGCCCATGGTTGTAAGCATGGGGCTCTGCTCCTCAATCTTTCACCTTTAGACATTTTACACAGCCGTTGGCTGCCAATTTTCCCCACGTGATAATTGTCTGGGAAAACACTGTATGTTTGTGACCAACATTCGTGTATCAGGACATCACTAAGGACATATGTTTTGTTCTCAGCTTTCTCTTCAGCTCTGATGCACAAGCTATAAATTACTTTGTCATCACCCAATAGGATCAGTCAGAGGAATATTTAATGGCACTTATAGGCATGGTTCTTAACTTTCTTTAGAGTCCTTGGAGAATGTGGCAAAATTAATGCATCCTTTCTTCAGAAAAAAATGTACATTTACGCTTACGTGCAAAATTCAGTATATGATTTTAGGGGACTTTCAGACAGCTACTGACTTCATTATACTTTGTAAAGATTTTTTTTTAAAGATTATTCTTTATGTAAGTATATTGACATATGTATAATGTGTATATCTATTGAATTTCCTGTTATGAATGTTTATTATGTGTCTGTCCTTTTGAAATATGATTTGTTTTTATCAAGCTTTCAGTGGTATAGAGAAAACTCTCATGACAAAATGTGAACTGTATGTTATCAAAGAGCATTTTTTCTTTATAAATTGCCTTTCATAATGGACAAAGAGTACAAGAAACTACTTCTGAAGGGGAAGAGGATGGAGCTAGTATGTATTGAGCACCTGCTGTCTGCCAGGTACCACGCCGGGCACCTTACATATGAGATCTCACTTCATCTCAACAATGATTCTATGACTGTGGAATTGTTCCCATGTAACAGACGTGGCACTGAAGCTCAGGAATAGTAAGTCAGTCGTTTTGATTCAGTCACACTCTAGAGCCCACTAGTTTGCAAAGATAACACAAAGCTTCTTGCTCAAAAATACTGGGCTTTAGAAAAGAAGAGCGCCCCCTGGGAACCCTGGTGGCCTGAGAGGCAGGGAAGAGTCGGTGAGTGGAGGAAGAGCGTGAGTGAATTTTCCCAAGGGCAGGAGGGGCAGTTGTTTATCCCTGGGGTTTTCTTGTATGGGACCACCAATGCCTGCATGAAGACAGGAAGATGGCATTAGAAGACTCTGCCTTCCCCAAATTGGGGCAGCTGTTCCAGCTCGCCCTAGACGTCGGCAGGAAGGAGAGAACACGAAGGAGGAAAGAGACATGGGTTCTCATTAAACAAGTGTGTCAGATTCCTCCTCTTTTTTGGTCTGCACCAATCTCTTTCCTTGTGGTCTTCATTAACCTGCGACTCTGAGGACCCTGCGGGTGACACTCATTTTTGTGCTTAGGAAATATCTGTGGCGGTCTGCAGGGTGAGCCCCCATTCACAGCAAGGAAAAACGGAGTCATGTTCTTCTGCTCTGGAATTTTGGTCAGTAACGGTGGAACAGCCCATACGAACCTACTTAACAGATTTTTTTCCCCCTTAATAAAAAGATGATTCTATTTTCCAGAGATGCTCCTCTGGCATTGCTCCCAGTAAACTTTAAAAAAACAAAAACAAACAAACAAAAAAACAACGTAGTGAAAAATTTATTGGGTCACATTTACTGTCTGATTCTTACTGGGCGGTGGTTGGCCTCAGGAAGCAGGCTCCTTGGTGAGTAACCAAACTGAGAATCAACCCACTCTTTGGGTGTGTAAAATAAGCCCATTTAGTTGAATCTCATGAATTTTCATCATGAACTAGTAAAACCAGAGGTCACTAGGAAACCAACATAATCATACAGTATCCTTCCTCATGGTCCATATCAAAGAGCCTAGTCAAGTGAATGATGAAGAGAGAAATTATACTTTCTAATCCCCAGTGCTTTTACTCAGCCATGAATGGTATTGATTCAGGGAGCTTGTGAAAAGCATTTTCACGAGACAGATTGGAAGCAAGACTAAGTAGGTACATGCTGGCAGCATAGAGTCTAATCTAATTATTGTAGAATCTTAGAGATAATCTAAGTGCTGCCTAATTGCATACAACACATTTTATTGACTCTTTTCTATGTGTAAGGCACACAGACTGTGTATGGGGTACATACCTATTTTCTGTGGGCAAAAACCAGAATTACCCAGAGGGCTCGTTAAAACACAAATGGCGGAGTCCCATCCCCAGAGTTTCTGACTCCGAGTTTCCGGAGTGGGCCTGAGAACTGGCATTTCTAGCAAGTTCCCAGGAGCTGCTGCTGATGCTGCTGGTTCAAGATCACACTGTGAGAACTGCTCTACACCCTCATGGGGGGGATTATTCCAGGGTTCGCTTGAGCCCTTCTAATGGGATGGGTTGTGAAAGCAGCCGATCCCAACAGGACAACTTTCTTAGAGTTTACCAACACTGCGCTGAAAAGTGCCTCCCGGAAACTCTCTCCCTGGTCCTAACTCTGCCGGCCGGAATTGCTCTGGACACACCTAATCCTCATTTAACAAATGCCCATGCACGTTCATCCTAAGGAGGGCAGAGAGGGGTCGGTTTGGCAAATAACATTGTTACGTTCCATGCCTGTTTAATCTACTTTGCTAACAATAAATTTAAATGTTAATAACTGGGGTGTACATACACCATAAAGGGTACAAATGTCATGTGTACAGCTTGATAAAATTTTACATAGGTATACACTCATACAACTGCCTTCCACATCAAGACAGGAAATATTTTCACCCTTCCTCAAAATTACCCTGTCCTGTTTCCCGGTCCGTAGCTGGCCCTCAAAAGCCAGCACTGTTCTATTCCAGTTGCCATGGATATTTCCTGCTCCTCTTGAACTTTATGCAGACGGAAGCAGAGAGAACATGCCCTTTTGTATCTGATATTTTCAAGAAGACTGTGAGGTTTAACCATGTTCTAAATAGCAATATTAGTTCTTTTGTTTTAATTGCCTTGTGGTATCCCAAGTTTGGCTTGTGTTTATAGTTGTATATTTAATTGCTCTTTCTATTTTTTTTTTGCGGGGGTGGGTGTGTTGTGGGATGGAATTTTGCTCTTGTTGCTCAGGCTAGAGGGCAATGGTGCAATCTCAGCTCACTGCAACCTCCGCCTCCCTGGTTCAAGTGATATTCTCCTGCCTCAGCTTCCTTAGTAGCTGGGATTACAGCCACCACACCCACCTATTTTTTTGTATTTTTAGTAGAGACGACGTTTCTCCATGTTGGCCAGGTTGATCTCGAACTCCTGACCTCAGGTGATCCACCCGCCTCAGCCTCCCAAAGTGCTGGGATTACAGGCATGAGCCACCGCGCCTGGCCCCTCCTTCTGTTTTATATAGTTAAGGTTGGAAATTGATATGGTTTGGCTCTGTGTCCCCACCGAAATCGCGTTTGGAATTGTAATCCCCATGTGCCAGAGGAGTGGCCTGGTGGGAGGTGATTGGACCATGGAGGTGAATTTCCCCATTGCTGTTCTCGTGATAGTGAGTGAGTTCTCACGAGATCTGATGGTTTAAAAGTCTGGCGCTGACCGTTTCTTTCTCTCTCTCTCCCGCCGCCGTGGCGAGGTGCTCGCTTCCCTTTTGCCTTCCGCCATGATGGTAAGTTTCCCAAGGCCTCCCCAGCCATGCGGAACTGTCCACGCACTGTCTGGATTTTCCCACCTCCTTCAGATGAGCAGATCTGTGGATGCATGTTCTCTCTTATGTAACTGTCTCCCTACAAAAATAAACTTTTCTCTTTGCTGGCTCTCTGATCACTTCCAAAATCCCTGTCCTTGATAAGTGCGAATAATAGAAGAATCGGTTGTACGTTGTGGTTCCTGTTAAGGTTACACCTAAATTGTCTCTGAAAAATAATTGTCTGTTTTGTTAAAGGAAATGTTTAAACTTCCTTTGACTTTTGTGTCTAATAAACCCTCAGCAGAAGGAAGTTTATTTTTAAATACAAATTACTGTGGCCACTTAACGCCTCATTTCCTTTTTCATTCTGCTAATTGGAGATGGGAAATTGCTGGTCAGCCTATTTCATGCTATCAACTTGAGTACGTTTAAAAAGATAATCAGAGACTTTGCAGCAGTTTTAAGTCTGGCTTTGATTCAATATCTGGATAAAAAGCCTCCACATGCCCTTATGATTAAGAATTCTTGTTTATGTTTTCATATTTTCCATGGTGCATGCAGACCTCATCCTTTGGGTTTTTATTGTTAAGTACGTAGATATAGTGTTGTTTGGGTTTATAATAATTCTCTGGGTTCTAACAGGAAATGAAGGTCAGGAGTAAAAGATGGGATGCCCTTTGCTTAATCTGTCATCACACTAGGTTTTCATAAATTACATAACATCCATTTATCTGTTTATCTTTCTGTAATTCGAATTTATATCCTAAATTTCATGTTAAAAAGCTTTGAGGTTTTTTTTTTTTGTTTTTTTTTTTTTTTTAACTGAGCCACAGGCTGGGCATGGTGGCTCACGCCTGTACTCGTAGAACTTTGGGAGTCCAAGGCAGGAGGATAGCTTGAGCCTGGGAGTTCAAGACCAGTCTGAGCAACATAGCAAGACCTTGTCTCTACAAAAAACGACAACAAAAAATTATCCAGGTATGCTGATACGTGCCTGTAGTCCCAGCTACTGGGGAGGCTGAAGTGAGAATCACTTGAGTCCAAAAGTTTGAGGCTGCAATGAGCTGTGATTGCACCATTGCACTCTGGGTGACAGAGTGAGACTCTGTCTCAAAAAAAAAAAAAAGGAATACAGAAAAAGAGAAATCCTGTAGGACAAATGACCAGCGATTTATCACATATATGTAGCATCAGAAAACAGGTGGAGGCAGACACTGGAGATTAAAAGAAGCAAGAAACAAAAATGGAATGTGACTGGGGACTCTGTTCTAATCTTGATTCAAACAAATCAACCATACCAAGACCCTTTCTTTAGGGAATCAGACAAATTTAAATACAAACTGAGAGTTAGATAATAATAGGGCATTGAGCATTAATTTTGTCACTTGTGATAATGGTTTTGTGGTTATGTTAGTAAAAGAGTTCCTACAGGTAAAGGCATACTGCAGTATTTATGGATGAAATAATGGTGTCTGGAATTTGTTTTTAAAATACTCTAGGAAAAAATGGTCGGGGAATAGATAAAAACAGATACTAAAGATTGGTAACATGCTGATGCTTGTTAAAGCTGGGTGATGGATACAGGGAATCATTTTACTATTCTCTCTACTTTTGTGTGTTTTAAAAATTTTCATAAGAAAAGGTTCAAAAATAGGCATAAGAGGGGAGCTACATGATGACATATTTGTCACATTGTGATATATGAGTACAGTCTTAGAAGTTCCTGTGAAATACAAGCCTGTAATAAAATGAAATCTAAAACTCTGTGTCTGCCAAACAGTTCTTATTTCTTTTTGGAAAAAAATAAGTTATTAATTATGTTTCTGCTTTGTTTGCAGATGATTCTGGGCCTCCCCCATCTACTGTCATCAACCAAAATGAAACGTTTGCCAACATCATTTTTAAACCTAGTGTAGTACAACAGGCCAAGATTGCCCAGAATGGAGTTTTGGGAGACTTTATCATTAGATATGATGTCAATAGAGAACAGAGCATTGGGGACATCCAGGTAATGGGATTGTTGTTGCTATTTCACATTGGTTGGTCGATACTTTGGATAGACTCAGACTGTAGATTCCAGTGTTTACCTAAGGGAGAGAGAACTTTCTGCTTCTTAGTAAATTTGTTGTAACCTAAAATATTTCTTCAAAGAGACTAGTGGTATTTTTTTGCTGAGCGTACCTATTTCTGGCTTCAGTAATCTGCAGAGCAAGTGAAATCTGTAATGTCAAGCTCCCTGTGGTGTTTTAGATGAAATTAGAATTTTAGTTCATGCTCCATTTGATTTTATTTTTGAGACCGAGTCTCGCTCTGTCACCGAGGCTGGAGTGCAGTGGCCGATCTTGGCTCACTGCAACCTTTGTCTCCCAGGTTCAAGCGATTCTCCTGCCTCAACCTCCCAAGTAGCTGGGATTACAGGCACCCACCACCATGCCCCGGTAATTTTTGTATATTTAGTAGTGATGGGGTTTTGCCATGGTGGCCAGGCTGGTCTCGAACTCCTGACCTCAAGTGATCTGACCGTCTCAGCCTCCCAAAGCTCTGGGATTACTGGCATGAGCCACTGCAATTGGTCCATGTTCCATTTTAATTAAAAGAGTGCTTATTTTCCTTTAGGTCTTATTGTTCCAGAGACAGGGTGGGGATATTAAAACCTATTAATTGCATCCAGAATATAGAGAATCTTCATGTCTCAGCTTGTAAGATGCTTGGTAAAAAAACAGATAGCGAAGGAAGCAGAATTCTCAAGTAGCAGAGGTCCAGGGGATGGATAATTAAACTTGAACTGGTAGTCATCATTGATCAATTTTAAAGGGAAGAGTCTACCCTTATACAGATTAAATTAGCAATTAGTTCTCTTGGAGGGATCAGGGGCTTAGATAATTTTACTCCAGGTGTGGAATCTGACCCTCAGCTCTGTGTCATGCTTTAACTTTTAGAAATTCCATAGAATACCCACTTCAGGTATTTTTCCTCCCTACTCTAGGTACTACCGTTTTTACTTTCTTTTCTCTCCACCAGGTTCTAAACGGCTATTTTGTGCACTACTTTGCTCCTAAAGACCTTCCTCCTTTACCCAAGAATGTGGTATTCGTGCTTGACAGCAGTGCTTCTATGGTGGGAACCAAACTCCGGCAGGTGAGCGAGTGCCAACCGCCCATTTATTCCTCTCTCGCTTTTGCCTGGGACAAAGACTTGCTTTGCGAATAAAGTTCAGTAGATGCCGAACATCAGCTTTACCATCCAACGATTCCTGCCTATGGAGAGCCTTCCTGAGCGGATTCAGTTAAGTCATTGACATAAACTGTCATTTCAGCATGGTGGTTTTAAGAGAGCAGAGGGACGTGCTAGAGAAATCCCTTGAAATAAAGGGCGCTGGCAGAGTGGATAATGTAAGTGAGACAGGAATACATCGACAGGGCCAGTCCTCAGCACGATCACTGATGGAGTAATTCTGTTCAGTGATGAGTCCTCTGAGAACAGTGGAATAGAATCACTGGAAGCCTCCTTAGAATAAAGAACTCAGGTCTCAGTAAATCAGGACTGATGTTGTCACAAAATTTAGGATGAATCTTAAAATTTCCGGGTGGTGGGGAGACATTCAGGGCTCATGTAGTTTATGTTGAAAAATTAGATTCCTGAAAATATGACTATTTATACTTTTCTTGCAAACCGCTGGAAAAGACTGTTTCTTTTCTTATTTTGGTATCTTAAATGTCAGAATCTTGCATTTACAATACATTTCAAACTCACATAATAGAAAACAGAGCTACTGGTTGCCAGACCAGCTAATATCTTTACGTTCTTTGAAAACATAAATCTCTTAGTTTGTCTTTTAAAATTCATCATCTGTTTTGTTTTATTTATTTTTTTGAGACGGAGTTATGCTCTTGTTGCCCAAGCAGGAGGACAATGGTGCGATCTCAGCTCACTGCATGCAACCTCTGCCTTCTGGGTTCAAGGGATTCTCCTGCCTCAGCCTCCTGAGTAGCTGGGATTACAGGTGTCCACCACCACATCTGGCTGATTTTTGTATTTTTAGTAGAGACAGGGTTTCATCATGTTGGCCAGGCTGTTCTCAAACTCCTGACCTTAGGTGATCCACCTGTCTCAGCCTCCCAAAGTGCTGAGATTATAGGTATGAGCCACCACGCCTGGCCTATTTCATTTTTTAAATCAATTCACAATGCTTTTGTGATTTAATGAGTGAGATACTATCTTAAATCTCATAAAAACTCTCTATCCCACCTGCGTCCACCTCTAGGTCCCACCTCACATGCTGTTGAACCTACTCCTATCTGATAAACTATTGCAACTATTTTTTTTCTCAATCTACTACTTTATAAATGGCTTCTTTGGCCATTTATGTTTTACAAATCCAGCAGTGAAATCTGTATCTTCTACATGGCATCTGGTTTTCCTACACTCCGATAGAGCAAAAACATATTCCAAAATACAATGTGAGACTAGGGTTTAACTGTTTTCTTTCGGAGCAGGGGTATCCAATCTTCCGGCTTCCCTGTGCCACACTGGAAGAAGAAGAATTGTCTTGAGCCACACATAAAATACACTCACACTAACAATAGCTAATGAGGAAAAAAAAAAAAAAAAAATCACACAAAAAACCTCACAATGTTTTAAGAAAGTTTATGAAATTGTGTTGGACCACATTCAAAGCCGTCCTGGGCTGCATGTGGCCCGTGGGCCGGGGGTTGGACAAGCTTGTTTTAGAGGATAGCCAAATATAATGTCTAATTAATGTAGGGGGAAAATAAAATAACCTTGCTCTGTGAATCAGCTTTTAGTGGTTCTTTAACGTCATGTGCTTGTCCAGAGCGCAACGGGAAAACGGCTCCATTTTTGACATTTTCTTCCTTCTGCTTTCTTGACTTTCCACCCTGGAGTTCCTTTTTTTGCATGAGGAGCGTCATCCATGAGCATATTTTTTTTTTTTTTTTTGAGACAGAGTCTCGCTCTGCCGCCCAGGCTGGAGTGCAGTGGCCAGATCTCGGCTCACTGCAAGCTCCGCCTCCCGGGTTCACGCCATTCTCCTGCCTCAGCCTCCCGAGTAGCTGGGACTACAGGCGCCCGCCACCTCGCCCGGCTAGCTTTTTGTATTTTTTAGTAGAGACGGGGTTTCACTGTGTCAGCCAGGATGGTCTCGATCTGCTGACCTCGTGATCCGCCCGTCTCGGCCTCCCAAAGTGCTGGGATTACAGGCTTGAGCCACCGCGCCCGGCCCCCATGAGCATATTTTTAAAAAGAATTCTCTATCTTTGTCTGAAAATGATTTATTTTACTTTTATCCTTTAAGGATAGTTTTTACCAGGTACGGTATTTTACATTGGCAGTGATCGAATGATGAATATAATATTTGAAAATCTGCTTGTAGAAATAGTTTGAGGCCTAGGATGATGGTCTGTTCCTCTAGAGAAGGTTTGGGCTTGTTTCTATCAGGTCCCTGGGGGAATTAAAATCTGGGATTACTTTAGTTCAGTTTCAGGGATGGAGGTGTTTGGGCAGCCCAGATGGCTCGAAGCTGGACTGCAGTCCTTTTAGGAGCTGGTGTATTTCTGCTTTGCACACAGTGTAGAAGGTTTGCTAGAGCATCCCTAAGCTGCAAAGGGGATGCGCAGCCTCTCAGGTAGCTCTTTGGCCGTGACAAACATCCTTTAGACACAAGTGGTCCCAAATGCTGAGCTTACCTCTTAAAATTTGCATCTTCTCTCAGATATTTTTTTCTCACGGTTTTGTTTGCTCTCTGTTCCTTTAAAGATTTTTTTAAAACCCCGTTTGTTTAGCTTTTTTAGTTCTTACTGGGAAGCTAAAGAAAATGTTTGTTTAAGTTGTTTTTCAAATCTCCTCTGTGATGTTTTAGGATTTTCAGTTTTTTGTCTGTGTCTGCGAAATCCAAACTGTAGAGTCCCTAGGGCTCAAGTTACTTGTAGGTTTCCCAAAGATTTTCCCAAAGTTTTCGTTACACCAAAGTGAAGCTTTCTCTTATAGTGGCTGATATTTATTGACGTTTTAGAGGCCACACAGCCTTTCCTTATTTACCAAATACCCTGTGAAGTTACTTGCATTATGTGCTACAAGTTCTTTTTCTTTTTGAGACGAAGTCTCACTCTGTCACCTAGGTTGGAGTGCGATGGCACGATATCGGCTCACTGCAACCTCCACCTCCCGGGTTCAAGCAGTTCTCCTGCCTCAGTTCCCCCAAGTAGCTGAGATTACAGGTGCTCGCCACTATGCCCAGCTAATTTTTGTATTTTTAGTAGAGGTGGGATTTCGCTGTGTTGGCCAGGCTGGTCTCGAACTCCTGACCTCAGGTGATCTGCCCGCCTTGGCTTTCCAAAGTGCTGGGATTACAGGCTTGAGCCACCGCGTCCGGCCCTAGGTACTTACAAGTTCTTAAGTGCCATTTGTTGATCAAGTTGTTTTGTGACATTGATGACTGTATGATAGATGCTGACAGAAGAATAATCATGGCTTCTTTTAAGACCATTGTGGGCCACAGAATACAGTGTTAATTAGGCTGACATATGATCAGTATGGTAATTCCCATTTGGATTTTGAATCACTAAACAGTTACTGAGTGGGTGCCCTGTACTAGATTTCCCCAGGCATCTCATTTAATTCTTAGGTACCTATGGATCTTCAGATGTTCTTTCTTTTGCTTTCTAAAAAAAAAAAAAGCTTTGTTTGGGGGGCAGGGTTTGTATTTCCTCTGAACAAACATACCTTGCTGAAGATATTTATGATTAAATTAACTGCAACCAGTCTGAATTCCTGTGACTACCGAATAGTTTGTATTCTGATGTTTTTATTCACCCCCATATCATGAATATATCTTATGGAGTTAAATATTCTTTAAAAACCTGATTCTAATGGCCATAAAGCAATACTGTTCACTAGAAGCTTCTGTGAGAATGGGAATGTTCTACACCTGTGCTGTCCAATGCAATAGCCACTAGTCACATATGGGTGTTGAGCGAGTGAAGTATGGTTAATGCAAGTGAGGAACTGAATTTTTAATTTTATTTAATTTTAATAAATTTAAATTTGGATAGTTATATGTGGCTAATAGTTACCATATGGGAGTGTGTAGCTGCAGAACATTTATTCACCCTACCACCCATTAGAGACTTTTCAGCCGTTTCCATTTTTTGCGATTATAAACCCCATTGGGATGACTGTCTTCATGTAGAAATCTCTGACGCATGCCGTGTCAGTTTCTTAAATTAGATTCTTAGAATTGGAATTACTGGGGCAAAGAATACCAGCTAATTTGTGGGTTTGGTACATTTTCCAAAAACATTTTCTAAAAAGTCTGTACCAATTTATAACATTTAAAACTGTTACCAGGCTAAGAATTCCAAATGGATTACGAGGCTAAAGGTAATCAATGAGCCACATCCCAAAATACGTTAAAAAAAAAAAAATACAGGTGCATATTTAACTGATTTTCAAGTGGGAAGAAACTTTCTAAGCCTAAAAGCAGTGTAATCACTTTTAAGCCTAAAAGTAATTACAAAGGGGAAAATCAGCAACTTTAGCTACATAAAAATTTTAAATTTTTGTTGTAAACAAAAAAAAAGTAAGCAAAAGACTAGAAAATTACATGCAGGAAAGAGACAGAAGTGTATCATTAATATGTAAAGAACTGTTCCAGATTAATGAAAATTAATCCTGTATAAGAAAATGAGCAAAGGTTATAAAACAAACTACTAGAAAGAAATAAGAAGATTCAATAAACTTATGAAAAAATCATCAAGCATATTAGTAACTAAAGAAATGCATCTCAGGTGCCAGAGTCACTTCAGGATTTGACCCCAAACCTGGTCCAATCCAGTGCCCCAGGGTTGTCTTCCACTTCCTGTGGGAGAATGATCAAGAATCTTCCTGCCAAATAACCCTCAGAAAAATAAACCCTGCCCCACATTGTCCAGAGAAAAACTAATGAACGAAATCAGGGTCTCCTAAATGTACCTTTAATCATAAAATAATTCGGGCACTTCTTAAAAATATGGCATGGGAGATTTCCAAAATAGCTAAGAGTATTATGTGAATGATCTAATACAAGAATCTTTAGTCTTCAAAATAATTTGGTTGTCATCCCCATTTTACTGATGGAGAAACTGAGGCTTTGCAAAAGTAGATGAGTTGGCTAATAAATGGTGTCGGCAGCCTTTAGTCCCGGGTCTGAAGCCTGAGAACCAAGCCGTGCACCGTGCGAGTAACAGTGTGGTTGCGGTAAGAAGGCACACATGTGTGCAGCTGGCAGAAGTGCAGATGGATATAAGGTCAAGGCAGTCTTACATTTCAAGACCCAGTTGAGAAGGCTGCATTGCAGAAGGCAGGGATTTCCTTGCATGATGCAAGAGCAATGTAATAACAGATGTCAGATCATTTGTTGTTCTCCCCTCTTCCTTCATTCCTGGATATTAAAATTCCATTCCTTGCTAGCCGCTGAAAGTCTGGCATGCAGTCTGCTGGCTTCGAAGCTTCAGCGTGGCCTCTTTCCAGGAGAGCCACCCTAGACCAGCCAAACACGTGTCTGAGCCATTTCGAAAGCCCCTCGCTGCCTTGAGTGGTTTTGAAAACTGCCGACTATTTTTGCAATTCTCAGCTTCTCCAAGGCCACAGTACTAAGTGAAAAGCTTAGCTGGCTCTTCCAAGAGTCTTGTATATGATGTTATGTCTGTTGGTGAAGAGGACAATTACCCCAAGCACAGGGCTTTCATATTGTGTCAACAGGCTTGGCAATGTGGGACATTTGTCATGCATCCACATGGATTCTATTAAGAATCATTTGCTGTTATTCCTGATGTTCTTGACTCCTCTCATGTTGGACGGGCCTGAAAGACCTCGCTGCATTTATTGCAATGTAGGACGCATAGTTGGCATTTAATAATTACTTGAACCATTGGTTTAGAAAAATTTGTAAACACCATTCAACCTTAAAAAAATATACTCGGTAAGGGGTATATTGGCACCTCGGGAGCCCCCAAAGCTGTCTGCCTCTGGCATTTTCTGGTTCTTGTCCTAATCCCAGTGGGAACATGATCCTGGAAGCCAGGACCTGCCCGGCTTGGGAACAGCAACAGGGCTGCCTGAGGTTTGCTGGCACGTGGCTTTGCTGTTTTCCCTCCCGGGTGCTTTTGCAGACAAGTTTGTTGAGAGATGGCTCTGGTGTCGGGTCAGGCAGGGTTTCTGCCTCCCAATTTGAGCTAAAACTTCTTGGTGAGAATGGGAGCTGAGAAGAGCCAAACAAACAAACAAACAAAAAAAAAATAGGGGGAGAAAAATGTAATCAGGGACGGCTTCTTTTTTTCTTGTTAGTTGCATGCTTAAAGCATTGACATTTGCAGACAGACATGTAGTCCTTGGGAGCATTAAGAGTATGTTTTTCCTTGACCATGGTGTGCCTTTTCCTAATCTATAGAATTTGACCTACCACTTTCACATTCATATTACAGAACTTGGCTAAGAGACCTCCTTTGGCAACCAAGCAGTGACGAATGGATCACTTACCAGATGTTTCCATACTTTAATGGTCTCCAAACCTGTTCCCACACTCTGTGTCCCTCTGTGCCAATTCTGGGTTCCCACATAGCCTTTGAAGCTTGTTTTCCTTTCTCCATTTTATTTGGTTGACAATTTTAGAGGGTAAAGAACAAGTATGTTTCTTATCTGTAATTGTCAAGTTAAAACGAGGGCAAACATGAATTAGTCCAGTTAAAATGAGGGCAAACGTGAATTAACAAGTAGGAGAACTGGGAGCTGCATGTCGATTTTGCTTCACTCACAGGCTTGCTCTATGCTCTAGGACATCGGTTTCTCCCTCACTGTCCAAAATTGGGTTCCCAAGAGCTATTTGGATATTTCATATGTAACCTTATGGGTGAATAATTTGTAAGCTCCATGGACTTGGGGAGCATCTTGTGTTTGATCATTACAGTATGCATTCCCAACTCTTCACACATAGTGGGTAATGACATTTGCTGCCAAATTACCAGCCCACAAACAATAAATGTATCCTGCATTTTTCTGAGGCATAGTAGTTACCATTGAGCGATCAGTGCATATCAAGTGCTGTGAGGGTTTTACGTACATTTCTTCATTTAATCGTTCAGCCATCCAGTGAAATAGATATTGCTATCCCCATTTTATACATGGGAAGGTGGAGGCCAGGAAGATGATATCATTAGGCTGAAATACACAACATTATAAGTAGGAAAGTTAGGATTCAAGCCCAGGTCAGCCTTACCTAAAGCACTTCCCCATAACATCGTATGTGGACCATAACACAGTGGTGGTCTGTAGACCACTTCTCAAGCTTTGAGGCTCTGTTTTTGTCACCAAGTAATGTGAAGGACAGTGCTGCCCATCTCAGGTGAGTGCACACAGATGTCACCTACTCAAAGAGGTGCCAGCCAGCAGGCTGGTATTGTGAAAAACTCACGAAGCTATTCTGCTTTGATTCATAGCATTGTTGAGCAACATTTTATTATTTAACATTAAGCACACCTTAGGCGTGTGTAGGGAGGCAGACTTCTTGCCCTTTTATGATGTGGATTGGGCAGGTGCTGTCCGAGTGTGCGTGCAGAAGGCAGAAATGTAGACTGAGGCAAGGTGGCTCGGGCAAGCTGGGTGACTGTCAAGTCCAATGATGTCCAACAGTGTGTCATTGTAGCTGCCCTCTTCAACTATGTGGATCTGCCACATTTCAAAAGAGAGGATCCAGGTCAGGTGTGGTGGCTCATGCCTGTAATCCCAGCACTTTGAGAGGCCGAGGCGGGAGGATGGCTCGAGCCCAGGAGTTCGAGACGAGACTGGGTAGCATAGTGAGACCTCATCTGTACCAAAAAGAACAAAATTAGCCAGGCATGATGGCCCACACCTGTAGTCCCAGCTACTTAGGAGACTGAGGCAGGAAGATGGCTTGAGCCCAGGAGGTCGAGACTGCAGTGAGCTATGATGGCGCCATTGCACTCCAGCCTGGGCAACAGGGCAAACAAACAAACAAACAAAAATTAAATGATGGAGATCAAAGAAGGCAGTCAGGTTCACTGAGCAGCCTGGAGGAAAGCTCAGCATGAGCTGCGGGACCCAGAGGGCCTCTGAGGGCTTGCCGTCTGGTTAGAGGAGAGAACTCCCCGCACAAATGGAGGCACTCAGAAAGCAGGAGGATGCAAGCTTGCCCCATGAGAGCCTGCCTGAAAGACTGGGGCAAGGGGTCTCAGAAGGTAAGTGCTATGTGGCTATCATGCAACTAAAAGTCGACAACAGAGAACATTGGGTCCACTGCTTTGCCTGTTCGGGTCTAGGCCTTGTTTAAGCACCTGAAAGCAAGGCCCCAGGAAATATCAGAACAGCCTAGCTTCCCTTTTTGTCTTTCTGGAGCCAGTGTCGTCAAAACTCTTTTGTAAAGGGGCAGATGATAAACATCTTAAGTTTCATACACCAGATGGTTTTTTTTTTTCTTCTTTTGAGACTGAGTTTCGCTCTTGTTGCACAGGCTGGAGTGCAGTGGCGCGATCTCAGCTCACTGCAACCTCTGCCTCCCGAGTTCAAGCAATTCTCCTGCCTCAGCCTTCCAAGTAGGCTGGGATTATAGGCATGCGCCATCACACCTGGCTAATTTTGTATTTTTAGTAGAGTTGGGGTTTCACTATGTTGGCCAGGCTGATCTCAAACCCCTGACCTCGGGTGATCCACCGGCTTCAGCCTCCCAAAGACAGGCGTGAGCCACGGCGCCAGGCTGAAGGTTCATTTTTCTCCCCTCTCCCCCTCTTTCTTTCTGTAGAGACAGGGTCTCACTATGTTACCCAGGCTGGTTTTGAACTCCTGGACTCAAGCGATCCTCCCACTTTGGCTTCCAAAGTGCTAGGATTATAGGAATGAGCCACCGCGCCTGCCCGGCCCCAGATGGTTTCTGTTGTAACCACTCAACTCTGCTGTTGGAGATCAAGATCTGCTGTCTTCCTTGTGAAAAGAGCGCAGCCACAGGCAATATGCAAAGAAATGGGTGCGGTTGTGTTCCAGTGAAACCTTACTTACTAAAAGCAGGCGGCAGCGGAGGCCCCTGAGCCACAGTTTGCTGACACCTGTCTAGAGCGAGGACTCATCAAAATGACCTTGAGTTACATGCCAGTTGATTGTGTTTATTCTCGTCTGCTGAGCTGCCCTTGTCAAGACGTTGCTACCAACAGATGTGTGTTTCAGGAAAACATTGCAAAACAGAGATTTGAGACTTGAGGCAGGAAGCAGGAGACAGTGGGGAAAACTGGTTTTTGTCCCTGACTCACAATATGAGGTAATAAATGATGGACAGAGGGCAAAATATTTTTTCCCTAGGCCATGAGTGAAAGCTTGAATTTTTAGTTTCAGGAAAAAAATTGCTCCCCAACAATAATAATACAGATAATTTAAAATAAATTAGAGGCACCCATTTAAAAATGTATTGCTGTTGTTGAGGTAGTCAAGATTTACCCAGATGAGGTAGATCTTAAAGGTAAAATGAGGTCCTATTTTATTTATTTTTCCTTTACACTTTTACTGTAGGTTTAAGAGGCACACATCCAGGTTTGCTAGACGGGTAAATTGTGTGTTGAGGGGGTTCGGTGTACAGATTATTTCATCATCCAGCTAATAAACATAGTACCTGATAGGCAGTTTTTTGACCCTCACCCTCCTCCCACCCTCCACCCTCAAGAGGCCCCAGTGCCCGTTCCCTTCTTTGTGTTCATGTGTACTCAGTGTTTAGCTCGCACTTATAAGTGAGAGTGTACAGTATTTGGTTTTCTGTTCCTGGGTTAATTTGCTTAGGATAATGGCTCCCAGTTCCATCCATGTTGCTCCAAAGGACATGATCTTATTCTTTTTTATGGCTGCGTAGTATTCCATGGTATATTTGTCCCACATTTTCTTTGAGTCCACCACTGATGGTCATTTAGGTTGAGTCCGTGTCTTTGGTCTTGAGAATAGTGCTGTGATGAACATATGCATGTGTGCGTCTTTATGGTAGAATGATTTCTATTCCTTTGGGTATATACCCAATAAGGGGCTGGCTGGATTGATTGGGAGCTCTGTTTCCAGTTCTTTGAGAAATCGCCAGACTGCTGTCCACAGTGACCGAAGTAGTTTACATTCCTACCGGCAGTGTATAAGCATTCCCTTTTCTCTGCAACCTTGCCCGCGTCTGTTATAAAATGAGGTCATGTTTTTGAAATGTGGAGTATCTCTGAATGTGGGCACTCTGTGGCTGTCATACAAAGAGACACTTGTCAGTATAGAGCTCGGGGTGCTCCTGCATCACCTGCTCAGATCGCAGCCTTGCTGTGAGCATCGGAAAGTGTGGCGCCAGGAAATCACAGAAAGGCCTAGTTTCCCCCTTTCTGGTTTCCCAGTTTTTAAGTCCCAAATTGGAATTGGCAGACTTTTGCTGTAAAGGGCTAGATAGGGGCTGAAACGAAACTTTGCTGCAAGTAACAGCGAGATAAACACTACAAGTCAGAATTAAATGAGATAACAAACGTGGAAGTGCTTATCAGAGGGTCAGAACGCTTTGTCACTCAGGGGTTGTGTAATCTTGGCTGGCTGATTGAAATTGCAACTGGGTAAAATTCCTAAGCGCTGGTGTTGCCTGATAGCACAGCCACCCACTTCTCGGGTTCGGGACGCCTGACTCTCACTCAGCTTTCCACTTTGGCTTTAACTCTAGAGTTCAGATTCTCCAAACATGAAACAAATATGGGTTAGAGGCTGTCGGGGAGGTGCTAGGTATGGGGGACACAGAGATAAATGAGACACAGCTTTTCCTCACGAGAAGCTCAGAGAAGAAGAGAAAGTCAGGCAACAATTATATAGGGAGTGCTCCGTGTAATAGGGCATAGGTCAGAGCCAGTAGTTGCGCGATAGGGTGGTGATCAGTTCTTTTTAGTGGTGGGAGAGTAGGGGATGGTGGATGATTCTCAGAGGGAGGCATAGTTGGGTGAGTCTCAAAGGCCTCTTAGAAGTTAACTGAGGGGGTGGCATGAGAAGAGGGAGATTGGATCCAAGCAGAATGAGAGAGATGCATGACATGTACAAAGCATGGAGGCAGGAGAAAGCGTGTCTCCAAGGGCATCAGCCCTAAGTCACTTTCACCGAGAACTTTAGAATTTTGCTGGTGAAAAGAAACACGGAATAGACAAAGCCCGGTGGCTCCCGCCTATAATCCCAGCACTTTGGGAGGCCAAGAGGGGCAGATCATCTGAGGTCAGGAGTTCAAGACCAGCCTGGGCAACTTGGCAAAATCTCGTTTCTACTAAAAGTACAAAAATTGGCTGGGTGTGGTGGTGGGCACCTATCATCCCAGCTACTCGGTAGGCTGAGGCAGGAGAATAGCTTGAACCTGGGAGGCGGGGGTTGCAGTGAGCCATGATCACACCACTGCACTCCAGCCTGTTGACAGAGAGAGACTCCATTTCAAAAAAGAAAAAAAAAAAGGAACAATCATACGTTATTCAAAACTAACATAGATAGTGGAAGGGATTGTAGGGGAAAGAAAGAACTTGAGATAGTCAGGGAAAGATTAATGATGGAGATGGAAAAGGAATGGTTCTTGAAGATGGGATACAATTTTCTTGGCAGGAAAAGAATGAGTGAATTCTTGGTTGGGGAAAACCACGAAGCATGAAAGAAGGCTGAATATGCTGTAGTGTGAAGGTTTGGGTCATGTTTTGGACTGGGTGACTTGAAAACCTTCCTGATACAAACATTTAGAAAAGGAGGTGAATTGGAACAGGTCTTTTAAGTGCATAGCTGAGCTGGTAAGCAAGACACAGTCTAAGAGTCTCAGAATGAAAAGAGAACGGGGAAGGAAAATGCTGAGCACGTGAGTTAAGTGATATCCCCCTGGAGAGTTACCAGTCGCTGGGTCCTCGGGCCTGAGGCTTTAATGACCCTGTGGGAACAGCAGATGAGAGCTTGGGCACTCTGAGGTGGGGGTTGAACCTGAGACCCCCGATAAAGCTGGTTCCATCAAAGGACTGCACCCTTAGGGGAGTAGTAGGCAGAGGAAACCTCCACCTGCTGATGCAGGAAGACAACATAGAAGATTGCCCAACTCTGTTTGACTTTGGGGGTTGCGGGGCAAGGGAAGACTTCCCTTATAACCATGGGACCCAAATCGGATAGCCTGGAAGCATGTGAGCAGGTGACTGAATGTCAACTACCATGGAATCAAGGAACTCTCTGATAATCCACCCATCAAGGGGTTCTGGGCCAGGGGGAGCCTGGAGGTGCCTGGGAAGCTCCTGCGGGGCTGTGGCGCCAACTTATGCTGCAGGGAATTTCCCCAGATAAAGCCCCTCTGAGAAGACGCTCATGACACAACAGCACAAAACACACAAGGAGGCAGTCCACGCAGACCAAGGGACAGCCATGCAACGCACTTTAAAAATACCAGTATCAGGCTGGGCGCGGTGGCTCACGCCTGTAATCTTAGTGCTTTGGGTGGCCGAGGCGGGTGGATCATGAGGTCAGGAGATCGAGAGCATCCTAGCTAACATGCTGAAACCCTCTGTCTCTACTAAAAATACAAAAAAATTAGCCGGGCTGGTGGCGGGCACCTGTAGTCCCACCTACTCGGGAGGCTGAGGCAGGAGAATGGTGTGAACCCGGGAGGCAGAGCTTGCAGTGAGCCGAGATCTGCACTCCAGCCTGGACTACAGAGCGAGACTCCGTCTCAAAAAACAAAAAACAAAAAACAAAACCATATCAGCGTTGTTGAGATAGAATTCACAGACCATAAAAGCCACGCTTTCAAAGCATACCAGTCAGTGGCTTCTAGTATTTTCGGAGAGTTGTAAAACCGTCACCACTATCTAATTTTAGAACATCTCATCATCCCCCAAAGAACCCCCATACTTATTAGCAGTCATTGCTCGTTCACCCCTTTTTCTAGCCCCTGACTACTACTAGTCTCCTTTCTGTCTCTATGGATTTGCCTATTCTAGACATTTCGTATTAATAGAGTTATACAGTGTGCAGCCTTTTGTGCCTGGCTGCTTTCACGTAGCATGATACCTCCCAGGTTCAGCCATGTCATAGCTTGCATCTGTACTTCATTCTTTTTTACTGCTGAATAGTATTTCATTAGATGGATATACCATGCATTTTTTAGCAGAGATTCTGAGAGCGTGAAGTGAGTTTGAGCTTGCACGGAACTATGTGCTAGAGCTGCAGCTAAGCTCAGAGGTGGGATTTAGTTGTTTACACCATGCTGAGGTGTAGGATTTCTTCAGTGGCTGATGGAAGGAGCCATGCAGCTGGAAGTGCTGTAGGAATGTAATTTGTGGGCCACAGCTGTTGGTAAGACAAATAGGACACAGAAGTTAGGAGACACGGGGAGCCTGCATGGAATGACAGCATATGCCCCACAAAAAGGAACTTCAGCCAGAGTGGTGACTATGAATGTGGAAGAAAGAAGAACTATGGAGCTGTTACTAAAGAAGAATCAGCGTGGCATGGTAATTAGCTGGATAGAGTTAAAAAAAAAAAGATTCTTGAGACTTTGGAACCATGAGTGGAAGTAGGATATCCTAGAGGAGGAGCTGATTTGAGAGGAAAACATTTTGTGAGTTTGTTCTCACACTGCTATGAAGAAATACCCGAGACTGAGTAATTTATGAAGGAAAGAGGTTTAATTGACTCTCAGTTCCACATGTCTGGGGAGGCCTCAGAAAACTTACAATCATGGCAGAAGGCAAAGGAAAAGCAGGCACCTTCTTCACGGGGCAGCAGGACAGAGTGAGTGCAAGCAGGGGAAATGCCAGATGCTCATAAAACCAGCAGATCTCATGAGACTCACTCATTATCACGAGAACAGCATGGGGGAAACTGCCTCCATGATTCAGTTACCTCCACCTGGTCCTGCCCTTGACATGTAGGGATTGTGGGGATTAAAACTCAAGGTGAGATTTGGGTGGGGACACAGGCAAACCATACCAAATATTATATATTGAGTTTTCAGCAGATTAAGACTGAAATGACAGTGGGGTGGTGAAGGTATGCAGATGGAGAGCCTGGAGGTGTGGACTTGAGAGACCCCAAAACAGATGTGGTAGCTGAAGAATGGATAAAACTCCTTCAGGGAAGAGTAGAGAGGGAGGGAGGATAGAAGGCCAAAAACTGAGCCTTAGGCCAGGCGCAGTGGCTCATGCCTGTAATCCCGGCACTTTGGGAGGCTGAGGCAGGCTGAGGCAGGCAGATCACCTGAGGTCAGGAGTTCGAGACCAGCCTGGCGAACATGGTGAAACCCTGTCTCTACTAAAAAGGCAAAAAATTCGCCCCGTGTAGTGGCACGCAGCTGTAGTCCCAGCTATTCAGGAGGCTGAGGCAGGAGAATCGCTTGAACCCGGGAGGTGGAGATTGCAGTGAGCTGAGATTGAGCCACTGTACTCCAGCCTGGGTGACAAGAGGGAGATTCCCTCTCAAAAACAAAACAAAGCAAAAACTGAACCTTAGAGGGTATCAGATTTGGTAGGACGAAGAGAGGGTGATGTGCATGTGATCAACAATTCTACAATCGATGAAGAGAAATTGTGGTGAGCGACTCAGTATCTTAAGGGTAGCCCTTGTCCTGAGCAAAGCTGCTGTTCAGGGATGGCTGTCGGCCCTGTGTGGTGGCGTTCCCCATCACGGGGTGTTCACACGCATTCCTGGGGCCACCTGGAAGGAGATCAGATCAGATCTCCTTCTCTAGAAGCAGATCACACAGAGGTTGGAGATATGACCTGCTTGATGCTGGCTACTGGATACCAGGAGGGAGGCTGACGCTGCTAAGAGTGTCAGACTTGAGACACTGAGACTAAGAGTCTCAATGCAGACTTGTGTCATTGAGAGAGAGACAGGCCTGGCAAAGCCAAGCCTCAGCTAGTCCTCACTGCAGTAGTGTTTATGATTTAAATGGCCTGGCAAACTCCCCTTGAATTTGGCTCTGGAAGATCTGCTTCTGTGAGGACAAAGCAGTCACCCTCCCCAGATATGAACACTTGGCATTTGGCATTCTTGACCTCTAAGAACCCAGTTGGGCCGGCCCTGTCTCTGAATTGGGGTAAAGAAGAGGAAGTTCTCACAGTGACTGGTTGAGACACTGTTCCTTTGATTCTCTGAAATCTCCCACTTTTGCTTAGATGTGGTCATCGTGCACATTTCTACAGTTTGCCAAATGACATCAGTTGCTGATGTTTCAAGAGTGGTTAGAAAGATGGATAAGTAAAATTTGTGGGGAGAGGGGAGCCAAATTAAAATTAATAACAATTAAGAGCTCTTTCCCCACTGGTAGCAAAAAATATTATATTTAGTGGTGCCATAGTCTGCGTGGTAGTCCATTCAGGCCACTATAACAATCTGCCATAGACTGAGTAGCTTATAAACAACAGAAATCCGTTTCACACAGTTCTAGAAGTTGGAAAGCCCAACATCAAGATGCCAGCAGACTCTGTGTCTGGAGAGGGCCCACCTTCTGGTTCATAGACGCAACTTCTCCCCATGTCCTCCCATGGTGGAAGGGAGTAGCTAGCTAGCTCGCTGGGGTCTTTCATAAAGGCACCGATCCCAACCATGAGGGCTCTAATTTCATGACCTAATTACCTCCCGAAGTCCCCGCCTCCTGGTACCATTACCTTGGGGGTTAGGATTTCAATCTTTGAATTTAGGGGGACCCAAACCATCCCTCGTGTACCCCTAGGCTATGCCAAATTCTTAGCTTGAAGGAGGATGTTCCAGTGAGCCAAATGTAAAGTCAGATAAATAGTGATTTCCCTATCACCTCTCCTAGGTGCACGTGTAACTCGAAAGGGAAGGCAAAGGCCGAGGTAACAGGACAACCATCCAGGAGGAGAGACCGCACTCATGTCTGGTGGGCTGGGCAGAGCTGGGTTGATGGCAGCAGTGGGCTGGAGGGACCTAGTGCTCAGAGATGTTCAGGAGACAGTTGTGGTCATTTTGAGAATGTGCTAGACTGAAGGAGAATACCTAGAAGAAGACAGAAGCATGTTTCGAGGGGCCAGGTGGGAAAATGGGGTTTCAGAGGTCAGATGAAGTCACAGCATTGGAATTGTTCTCCCCCCAGCATCCTGTCCACTGGCTCATATGTCTGAGACATGGAGCACATCTGAAACTTCAGCCAACCTCCACCCTTTATGACTGGCTAGAACTTAGTTCTGAGGCCATTTTGCTTTTCTTCCCCTGGTAACCGAGCCAGACAGAGTAGGAAGAGATGTGAGGTTTCTACTTCACCCTCCTTCCCCATAGATCTAAGAAGCCTCTACTGCCTTCTCTGCTCTGGACTGTCTAGCTATCCACATCCAATCTAGCACAAATAAGGAAGACAAGAAAAAGTAACCAGAGCACCTCTCAATCCCCAACAGTTAAGTTCACCGGTTTTTATAATGTCTTCCCTCTTGCGACAGAAATCTCCCTTTCCAGTCTCATTGGTGACCCTAACTAAGAGTCTGGGAAGATGGAAAGAGACCCAGGAGCAGTGTCACTCTCCCTGCCTAGTGGAGGGGGCTCCACTTCCTCTAAATATTTTCTCGTATATACAATCTACGTTTGTGGATATGCTGTGTTTACTTCTTACCTAATTGTTCCATGATTTTACGTGGAGCATGGCTTTTTCCCAGCCTCTCCGTATCTTTGTGTTTCATGTTCTTGATGTTCGTGAAGACACATCTCTGGGAATTTATAGTGAGAGGCATAGGATGGACCAAAGCCAGGCAGAAAGGAATTGTGAGAACTTAAGGGAAAGGGAAAGGTGATCAGGTCAAAGGCAGATGGAGAGTCCGACACCAAAACACCTGTAGAATGAAGCATGCAGGGATCTAGAATCCAGACCCGCAGTTGGACAACATAAACTTCAGATTTAGACCAGGAGTGAGAAAGCAAGAACTCAATCATTTTATCAGTTAGCGTGTCAGAACGACGGATGGGAGACATCAGTTACACAGAGAGCTGAACCTCTCTTGGTCAGCATCATCCTCTTACTTACTTCCTATTAGAGCAGGCAGCCGCGCCTGGGGTTCATCTGGAGCCTACAGTTAGAGGTAGGCTGGGTTCTTGTGAAGGCTATCAAGCCTGTGTGCTAAGGCTGTATTCTTCGCTAGAATGAGAAGTATGGAATTGACAATGAATGTAAATCCTCCAAAGTACTGACCTTCCACATGAAGAGAAGTGGGGGAAAAAAATCTGTTTCTAGCCCTGAGTTACTTACACATCAAGTATAAAAAATGGATTTGCCTACTGTGTCGTAAAGAATAGCAGAAACATTATTGGCAAAGAGCTTTTCAGAAAAACGTACAATGACATGATTAGGTAAATGTTTGGTACACTTGTCAAAGCAAAGTCAAAACATTAGGTAACTAATCTTAACATAAGCAGAGGGTTAAGATGAGACATAGTTCGCTTCTCAAGTTAGAATTGTGTTATGCAAACACAAAGATTAATGGAATTAGTTTTGTTTGTATTGCAAAAAATGTTTTAATATCTAAACCTATTCAGCCTTTTTAAAAAAAAGTTAAGGCTGACGTTAGCCAGAATTTAGTCTGTAACAGTCTTTCTATTTTAGAACCAGTCTTGAAGTGGTATTGGTATTTAGAAACGTTACAATAAAAGTGCTTTTTATCTTGCTATGAAGAAATAATTTGTTTATATTTTTACATAGATCAGGTAAACATATATGCAAATAAGTATTTCGAATCAGAGTTGCGATATTATCTAGCACCATACTGCATTCAAAGAGCATTTGAAAGGAGAATTTAAGCAGTAAATGAAAGTATAGTAGCTTAAAATAATATATTTTAAAATATAGGAGCCCTGTGATTTTGCTTAATTGAAGAAATATGCTTTTCTTGGCAGTGTGAACGTTAAAATGTTGAGACCAAAGAAAAATGTCTTCTACTCTTACTTCTAAGTGAAATTTCATTAAACTGTTTTAAAGTTTTGGAAGATGTATGACTTCTATCCCAAATTTTCCATTTATATGAAGAAAGCTAATTAGTTTCTGCCATTTCTCCAAAAAATACTTTGGCCAGTAGAAAAATCCTTCTAATTTCTTGCAACAGGATTTCCCAAATTTGACAGAGACACCTTTTTTGGTTATCTTCTGTTTGTCATAATTAAACATTTTTATTTTTAATATGAATAATATAATGTGGTTCATTTCAGGAGGTATTTATAGCAGAGGAGCAAAAAAAGGAACTTGGCATTGCACGATGGCTGATTTCCTTTAGGCGTTTTCATAACCTCCTGAAGTGTTACTGACACTCTTACACTATAGTCAATGGAGTAGCATTCTTTTGTAATGTTTTGATTTTTTCTTGGGAGCCAATCTGTTGCTAGATTTTTAAGAAGTACAACAATGATATGGGCCCAAATACATTATGGAGAACTGGTTCTTCTTATTCAATTTATTGCCTTACTCCTAAGACTGGGATTTTTTTTTTTTTTTTAAATCTGATTATTTGGTGGGTCAGTCACAGTAAGATTTCAGAAAATCTTCCTTCAAATTACTGAATGACCTGCAGAGGGTAACGTAAGTTTATGCTACCTTTTATAAAATAAATTTTTGTAATCTTGTAATACTGTGGACTTTGAATACCGCCACTGAGGTTTAGTGGACACCCACAGCCTGGGGACATCCCTTGGCAAGTCATGGCTACTCTGGTCTCAGCCATGACAGTGACTCCAAGGTGACTTGGGACCATGCTGTGTACGGGTGTCTGTGGGGTACGGAGGGGGTGACCTGGGACCATGCCGTGTACAGGTGTCTGTGGGGTATGGAGGGGGTGACCTGGGACCATGCTGTGTACGGGTGTCTGTGGGGTACGGAGGGGGTGACTTGGGACCATGCTGTGTACGGGTGTCTGTGGGGTATGGAGGGGGTGACTCCAAGGTGACTTGGGACCATTCTGTGTTCAGGTGTCTGTGGGTACAGAGAGGGTGACAGATCTGAGACTGGGAAGGTTGGACATTTCCATTCTCCTCACTGTGGGCTTAGGCAAGAAGTTGCAGGTTGTAGTAAGAATCTGTTGTGAACTTTGATGAAGTCACAGATGGTTTTTTATTTTGGTTGGTTCCTTCAGATGGCATGATGACAGGGCCATCTGCCACCCACCAAGGGGCACTGAGGACCTCCTGCCTGCTGGGTTAGGAAGGCCTAAGGACAGTACAGACACCTGCCCCCTCCCCACTGGTGTCCATGGCCTCTGCCCACCTTAGAAAGGACAAAGGCTGACCTGCCACTACAGCTTCTCTTGGGCATGTTTCATTTTCCAAAATTACCTTTCAGAAACTTAGGGCTGTTTTCATTTGCTGATTATGATTCTCTTCCATGGCTTAAATCAGGCTTTCAGAAGGTCTTTGATTTCTTTGGTGGATTTTTTTTTTTTTTTTTTTTTTTTTGGGATGGAGTCTCACTCTGCGCCCAGCCTGGAGTGCAGTGGCGCAGTCTTTGCTCACTGCAACCTCTGCCTCCTGGGTTCATGGGATTCTCTTGCCTCCGTCTCCCAAGTAGCTGGGATTACAGGCATGCACCGCCGTGCTCGGCTAATTTTTGTATTTTTAGTAGAGTTAGGGTTTCGCCACGTTGGCCAGGCTGGTCTCAAACTCCTGACCTCAGGTGATCGTCCTGCCTCTACTTCCCAAAGTGCTGGGGTTACAGGCGTGAGCCACTGCACCCAGCCTTTACTGGATTATTTTAATCCAGTCTTTAATCTTTCTCTTAGGCTCATTCAAAAGAACTGTGTGGATCAATGGGAAGGAAAATGTCAACTCCCTGGTAAACATTTTAGACTGAGGCAAGGGATGGTGCCACTCAGGAGAACAGCACAGTCATTGTGCAGGAGGCGTGGAATGACTGATGCTGAGTTCCCTTGAACTTGGATTCATCTGTGATGTCGTGGGTTCTCCTTGTCTTATGCCCAAAAACCTAGGGTTTGTGGCACAAGGGCCTTTTGTGTCAGGGTTAGTTCCCATCGAATATGGTTTGAGAAAAGTTGCATCGTGGGTACCCGATGGAAGTGGGAGGAAGCTGTGGGCCGCAGCTGGCTCTTCCGTGGGCTCCCTTGACTTCCCCTCTTAGGGTCTTATTGGACGCGCTTCTCTACTTGGGAAATGTTTATTGGTCATTCATGGCATGGTAGTTAACGCAATGGAATGCTTATCCCCTTGAGGGTTGGGCCAAGAGCCTGAAGCTCCTTGGGCTCAGCTTTATAGGAAAGAGGGAGAGGAAGAGAAGGGAAGGCCCCATCTCTTGTTCCCAGCGCAGCTTCATGCAGGGCCCGTGGTGCACAGGACAGACACCATTAAAGAGACTCTGTAATCCTCCTTCCCAAAGATCGCTAGAACAAGCAAGACCATTGCCGACTGTACTGAAGGGCTGGAGAATCTGAAATAGAGTTTCCTTTTATTTATTTATTTATTTATTTATTTAGATGGAGTCTCGCTCTGTTGCCTAGGTTGGAATGCAGTGGCATGATCTTGTCTCACTGCAACCTGTGCCTCACGGGTTCAAGCGATTCTCCTGCTTCAGCCTCCTGAGTAGCTGGGACTACAGGCACGTATCACCATGCCTGGCTAATTTTTTGTGTTTTTAGTAGAGATGGGGTTTCACCATGTTGGCCAGGATAGTCTCGATCTCCTGACCTCATGATCTGCCTGCCTTGGCCTCCCAAAGTGCTGGGATTACAGGCGTGAGCCACCACACCCGGCCAGAGTTTACTTATGTTTATTTATAACATAAGCCTTCTTGTGCCTGGAAGAATTTAAATAGAAAGAGATTAAAGGACTTACTTATAGTAAACCTAAGACAGAGCTGGAATGGACTTCTAAGATAGTGTTTTTAAAGCAATAGGTTTTTGTTCTTTTAATCCAAGTGATGTACGTATAAGAAGAGGAATTCATCACCATAAAATAGTTTTAAACAGAGTAATCTCTATCCTTTGTGACTCTAGATAACTAAGGTTAGAAGGAATCTCGTGTAATGCCTGCATCCAGGCCAAGGTATATCTTCAGTACCCAAATAGTAAGAAGTATATTCTTTCCATTTACTAAGTGTATCTGGGTGCGATTTTCAAAATCTCCCTTCAGTCCAAACATAATCTGGTCTTTAGTTTTTCAATTTTAAATTTATTATTTATTTATTTACGTTTTAGAGAGAGGGTCTCGCTCTGTTGCCCAGGCTGAAGAGTAGTGGCATGATTATAGCTCACTGCAGTCTCAAACTCCTGGGCTCAAGCCATCCTCCTGCCTCAGCCTCCTGAATAGCTGGAACCACAGCCATTGCTCCTAACCTGGAATTTTTAAAAGATCTCTTCTGATGGCATGTGGACCCATGTCTGCAGCTTGTCCTCTTGTGTTAGCAGAGATGATGCCCATTAACTATGGATTGTGCTTTTAGGAACTGGCACGGACCCCCCCCAGGGAAACCCGAAGGGCCTCTTGCGGGTTGACCTCTGTAAGAACCCCGTTTTCCTCCTCAGGCCCCACAGGTGCCCCTTATATTTTTCCTCTAGGCATGGGGGTTTGGTGTCCCTGCCTCTTCCCGATCCCCCACTCTCTCTAAGACTTGCTAACTCCTCCCCACTGGCTTCCTAGCCAGTAGTTGTCAGGCAGTGACCTGAGCCCCGTCCCCTTGGTTTCCACCCCAGATAAGCCCTTGTCCAAGAGCATAAAGACAACGAGTTGGAAACTTTTATGGCCCCAGAGAGCAAGTGTGGCTTTCTAAAGCCAGACACTTAATCCCCTCGCGAATCAGGCCTGTACACCGATTGTATTCATCTCCATGAAAACTGCGATACATATCATCATACATTTTATATGCCTGTTTTAAAAGATCTCCAGGGAAGACATTTCCACAGCCCCCTGTGGTCATCTTTTAAGGAATTAATTTCATGACTCCAACATGTATGTTTTGGGGGTCCCTGTCTCAAGCAGGTTAGTCCCTTTCTAGCATGGAAGGCCCCTAGAGGGAGCTTAGAGGACAGGAGTGTGGCTTCCTGGGGTGCCCAGTGTCTCTTCCTTCAGGCCTAGTTAGTTGGAAAGGGCGTTGAGGGTGAGTGGTGACCAGCTTTGTCCATCACCTGCACTGGAAGAGTCTACAGCTTTTCCTAGCCATGATCATGCAGTCTCAGGATTGGGAGGGACCCTGAACGGGGGTCTTGGCTGCTCAGCCCTTTGGAGGTGGGAAGGCAAGTCAAGGGTTAACAGAGCCAGTGGCTGCAGTCTGCAGGGGTGAATGAGGTTGGGTGGCTGCTGCAGTCTGCAGGGGTTGGTGGGGCTGGGTGGCTGCAGTCTGTGGGGGTGAGTGGAGCTGGGTGGCTGGAGTCCGCAGGGTGGGTGAGGCTGGGTGGCTGCAGTCCGCAGGGGTGAGTGGGGTTGGGTGGTTGCAGTCTGCAGGGATGAGTGGG
>NW_012101476.1:8082919-8104809 GCF_000951045.1 Mandrillus leucophaeus
TGGGTGGGGCTGGGTGGCTGCAGTCTGCAGGGGTGAGTGGGCTGGGTGGCTGGAGTCCACAGGGGTGGGTGGGGCTGGGTGGCTGCAGTCTGCAGAAGTTAGTGCCTGCAGTCTTCAAAGGTTAATGGAGGCTGTTTGCCCCTATATGCTGGCCCCTCTGGAACGAGGGCAGGAGTCCATCCACACGGCCCTCCTCTGAGTGGGAATGGAGCCACCGGGAGGTGCCTGGGCTGCCTTCCCTGGTGCACGCAAGGACAAGTTGCAGCTGAGGCCTTACAAGGTCATAAGGAGCCTGTAGCTGCTGAACTGAGGGAAGGAGGGTAGAGAGATTGAATAACTCTTCCTAAAGCAGAATATCCGTCATGTGGGAAAAAAAAAAATGCCAGCTTAAGAGCGAGGCGGGTCCCTCTGGAGGTTCTTGGCACACTGTGAAGGATCCCTGAGGATGTCAGCAGCTAAAGCAGCAGCTCCGCCACAGGTGGCCTTCCTGGCAGGCCCCCGTGCAGCCTGACCATGTTGGGTCCAGCAGTGTGCAGCGTGGAGACTCTCAGGAGGGCCTGAGAACTGGGCCCAGCACTGCCCTACCACTGCCACTGCATGCTGCTGTCCCTCCCATCCCAGCCGGCACCTTCAGTCCTTCCTGGGTGGGGACTACCTGGACTGTGAGTGCGCAGGGTCCGGTCCGTCTGATGCTCACACAGGCTGTGCTGGCTCTAAGTGAGAGGAGGGGCAGGGATGAACCAGGGTGAGAAGGGCCCAGTGCCCTGGCTGAGGCCGCCCCTGCCTGTGGAGTGCAGTTCTCTGAGTTATTGATCATCACTGCAGCTTGTCCATCAGGCAGCTCGGAGCTTCCTGCACATCCTCTTTCTCAGTAGTGTCTGTCTTAGGTTCTCAAGGGCTGGGTTGTGTCTCATGTCCCTTGCATTCACCAACAGGACCTCTCTGTCTTTCTCCTCCCCTCTGTTTTCCTCTTTCTCCCTCACTCTTTCTCTTTCTGTGTGTCCCTGAGTATTCTGTCTGTCTGTCTCTGTCTCCTCTATCTCTGTTCTTCTCTGTCTGTCTCTGTCTTATTTGTTTAATAATACAACAGATATTTCCTAAAAGCCTACAATGTACAAAATGCCACCACGTTGGGAGGGTGGGGCAGGGCAAGGGGATGGCTGTTTTGAGGAACTCCCTGTCCAGTGTGACAGATGGATCATTTATTCACTGCTTACTTATTCAGGACACATTTGTCAAGCATCTCCTATGCGCCAGGCACTGCTGGGTATTAAATATAGAACGATAAATATACAATAATAAACCAGAAAAAGTGGCTGGGTGCGGTGGCGCATGCCTGTAATCCTAACGCTGGGCGTGGTGGCTCACGCCTGTAATCCTAACGCTTTGGGAGGCTGAGTTGGGTGGATTACCAGGTCGAGAGATCGAGACCATCCTGGCCAACATAGTGAAACCCCATCTCTACTAAAAATACAAAAATTAGCTGGGCATGGTGGTGTATGACTATAGTCCCAGCTACTCAGGAGGCTGAGGCAGGAGAATTACTTGAACCCAGGAGACGGAGGTTGCAGTGAGCTGAGATCGCACCACTGCAGCCTGGCGATAAAGTGAGACTCTGTCTCAAAAATAAATAAATAAAATAATAAATAAATGAAACAGAGAAAGCTCCTGCACACAAAAGCATAGACTGGAGATGGACAGACCAGTCAATGCACAGAGAGAGAAGGACATTCTGTCTATCAACGTGAAAGGAGAGAGCAGGGGTCCATGCTTTGGGGAATGGTGGCCAGGGCTGGGAGGCAGGGAAGGGCTCTCTTGGAAGATCATGTGTAAACCCAGGATTGCAGGACAAGAAGGGACCTGCAGCAGCAAAGACCGAGAGGAAGAGGAAGAGAGCTCCAAGGAAAGGAAACAGCAGGTGCAAGGGTCCTGGGGAGGGAAGGAGCTTGCAGGAGTCATGGCGGCACAGTGTGGACATCCCGTAGCTGGGGTACGTGTCAGCCGGTGCAGCATCAGGGATGGAGCTGTCACCTGTCTTCACCGTTGAGTTAGGAATGGCCTCACCAAGGAGGGGACATATCAAGTGAGTTCTGAAGGGTGGCCGTAGCTCAACATGTAGGGAAGGTGGGGAAGGAAGGCAGCCCCTGGCGCCACTGCAGGAAGTCATGAGAAAGCAGGGTGGGTTTAGGGAAGCTGGGTGTGGGCGAATCAGACCTTAGAGTCGGTAGCCGGAGCAGACTAGCAGGAAATAAAGACAGGAATTTGAACCGGGACCATTTATTTTAATGAGGATTTTGTATCCAAAAGGAGACATTAGGCCAGGTGCAGTGGCTCACACCTATAATCCCAGCATTTTGGGAGGCCGAGACGGGCAGATCATGAGGTCAGGTGATTGAGACCATCCTGGCCAACATGGTGAAACCCCATACAAAAAATTAGCTGAGCGTGGTGGTGTGAGCCTGTAATCCCAGCTACTCGGGAGGCTGAGGCAGGGGAATTGCTTGAACCCGGGAGGTGGAGGTTGCAGTGAGTGGATACCGCGCCACCGCACTCCAGCCTGGTGACAGAGCAAGACTCTGTCTAAGATAAGATAAGATAATAAGATAAGATACATTAGACTTTATGCTGAGGGCAGTGAGGGGCCATGGAAGGCTTTGAAGAGAGGAGGGTTGAAAATCTACGTTGCAGTAATGCAGGGCCATGCTAGGTCCTTCCTAAAGTGCAAGCCCTTTGTCGCTCCACTTCCGCATATGGAAATTTATCCTAAGGGAAGAGTCAGGGGCGCAAAGACTTAGGGATAATGAGCTTCCCAGCAGCGCTGCTCAAATATTCCAAAATATTAAAACATGGTGGATGCGTGCAGGAGGATGTTGGGTTGCTGTTAAAATGATGTGGCAAACATTTCTCCATTGATATGAAAACCATATGTGATATGTTACAGTAAAGAGAAACTTTACAGCACGATATGTGTATTACATGATCCCACTTCCTTTAAAATCACACGTGCACACGCGTACACCCGGGGATGTTTCTGAAGTGGTATGTGGCACACCAGCGTTTTAGTAGTGGTGGTCTCTAGGTAGGCGTGATGATGTGAGTTGTGTATGTTTTTCTTCTTATCTTTCAAAAAATGAGTAATATTTTTGTATTAAGAAAAAATACAAAGGAAGAAAAGGAATGTCAGTTTATGGTCACAGGGATATTTAGGGAGAGGAGTTGGAATTCCAGGGTGGTGGCGAAGGATGTGAGGGTTACAGATTCAACATGACGTCCAGGCTTCTGCCCTGGACCACGGGTGAAGGTTCCAGTGGCCTCTGTCCCGGGACAGAGAGCAGCAAAGGAGAGGGAGATTTAAAAAGATGAAGGTTCCATTCTCCGCCGAGTCGATTCTGAGCTACCCGTGGGACACGCAGGGAAAAACGGTTGGCAGGTTGGTCTGGATGGAACAACAGAGGCCAGCTCCAGAGATGAGCCTGGAAATTCACAGATGACGATGGTAGTTGGCACTGTGGGGGATGGATGATGTCACCTGGAGCAGTGTCTGGTGTGAGAGTGGAGCTGAGAACCTCAGCTGAGAAAAGGACCGTGTGACTCACCCTGAAGGGCCAGCAGAGAGGGAGATACCAGCAAAGCCCCGGGGAGGGGCCGGGGAAGCCAGAGCAGGAGGAGTTTCAAGAAGGGAACAGCATAGACTTGACCATGTCTTCTGGAGAGTGCTGGCACGTCTTGGGTGTGGGTTCTGTTTATTTGCATGGGATACGTTGGCAAACCCATCTAGAACTCTGATTGTATGCCTGGCCCTACTCGGAGCCCTTTTCATCTCAATCCTGATTTAATCCTCATGACAACCTGATGAGGCAGGTACTATTACTGTCCTGATTTTATGGATGGGGTAACTTGGGCGCAGTGATATCAGAGAGCAAGTAAGTGAGGGAGCTTACTGCTCCGGGCCTCACAGAGAGTTGGGGGGGAACCCAGCCTCAAGGGTGACAGCTGGCCCTGAAGCCTGTGCTCTTCACCTTCGTAAAGGTGCCAGATGTCCTTTCGTGGTCATTATGCAATGAAAGTCCCTGACCGCCTATGCTGTGCCTCTTTAGGTGTCTAACAACAGTGCTGTTGTAAGTGTCTAACAACAGTGCTACTTGGGAAGACAGTGTTTGCTCACAGTGTCTGCGGATTACTCTAGAAACCTTTTCTAAGCCCCTAGCGTATTTCTGGTTTCAGGTCATATGGCTTCTTTCTTCTTTCCATGCGTCACAGCTGACTTTAGTGCATACCTGTTATCACTTAGCATCCGCGATCTCACCTGTGTTACTTCCCGGCTTTGCTTAAACCGCCTGCCTTCTCTTCAGAATGCCCTTCGAAGCTGGGTGCAGTGGCTCACACCGGTAATCCCAGCACTTTGGGAGGCTGAGGCAGGTGGATTGCCTGAGCTCAGGAGTTCGAGGCCACCCTAGGCAACATAGTGAAACCCCGTCTCTACTAAAATACAGAAATTAGCCAGATGTGGTGGCTTGCACCTGTGATCCCAGCTACTCAGGAAGCTGAGGCAGGAGAATCACTTGAACCTGGGAGGCAGAGATTGCAGTGAGCTGAGATTGCGCCACTGCACCCCAGCCTGAGTGACAGAGCGAGAGTCTGTCTAAAATAATAAGAAGAATGTCCTTCCAGTTCTTTCAAGATATTCTTTAAACCTCATCCTCAAATTCCTCTTTTCTTTAAAGCCTCATGTCACTCCAGTCCACAGTAATAATCTTTTCAATTCCTATGGTATTTATCATTTGGGCCTTTAATTTTATAATTCATTAAACGTTCATTCATTCACCTGCCTCACCTTTGTCTAGCACCTCCTTCTTGTCACTAGGTGATAGGAAGATGAAGGAGACCCACCTGCAGAGAACTCACAACCGAGTAAGGGAAGGAGATGAACAATCATCATGGTGTGTTGCATGCTTTCTCATAGGAATGCGTTGAGGGCTTTGCCAGCCTAAGGGAGAGAATGATCAGCTCTCTTCAGAGAAGTTAGAAATATTTCGAACAGAGAATTTGCACACTTGCCTGGCTCTTAAGAATGACGAGGGGCTTGTCAAGTGAAAGATGGAGGTAGGGCGGTGGGGAAGAACATTCAGGGTCAAGAGAACAGCAGTGGTGGAAATGTGGGGGCCCAAAGCACCGTGGCGGGATGCAGCTTTCATAATGATTCACTCATGTCTACAACCGTAACATCTGTATACCATTCTTTCCAGTCAGGTAACCAGTTCCTTGACATTCAGCCAAGTGCCCTTTACATAGTTGACACTGAAATTGAACCCTGACGTTGTTCCCGGGGGTGACGGTTTCCCGAACAGGGGGTAAGTGGACTCACGTGAGTGGCTGTGACTGGTTTTGTTTTTGTGTTTGCCTAGACCAAGGATGCCCTCTTCACGATTCTCCATGACCTCCGACCCCAGGACCGTTTCAGTATCATTGGATTTTCCAACCGGATCAAAGTATGGAAGGACCACTTGATATCAGTCACTCCAGACAGCATCAGGGATGGCAAAGTGTACATTCACCATATGTCACCCACTGGAGGTAAAGGTGACACCTTCTTTTCACATCGGCTTGGCTTTGACATAATACGTTTTCTTTTTTCTTTTTGACTGAGAGACAAAGATTTGAAAGCTGGGGTTGATGGCAGGAAAGGAGACTGCGGGTGAGAGCTTTCTCAGCAGCCTAGGTTGCTCTGAATACCAAATCCGTGCTCTCAGTCTCCAAGTGAGGCTGGTGAAGTTCTGGGGGAAAATAACCTGATAGGTGTTTGGAGGCTTTCCTGGTTCATCTCCTGGATCCTGTTACAAAAAGTCTTGCTGATACAAAAACAATACTGTTTTTGTAAAGGTTTGGGGGTGGAGAATTAAAGCCACACGGACCAGCCAGTGGTTCATGCACAGGGGCAGGTGGAACTGCTTTGCAAAACAAGGCGGGGCAGGGGCAGGTGGAACTGCTTTGCAAAACCAGGAGCCCTGTTGGTAGACCTGCAGCAGAGTGAGTGAAACCTGTATCCGGGTGGCCTGGGAGGGTTGCGGAGGTAAAATGTGATGGGGAGGATGTGGGCTCTCAGCCACTGCACACTTCTCTTGGGTGGTGCCCAGGTAAGGGTGCAGAATGTTAAGAGAGGAAAGACCATAAAGAATTCTGAGAAGAGTGGACAATCAGAGCAGTGTGTTACCCAGCTGTCCTAGATGTTAAGTTCTCCCAACTCAGGACCTGCGCCGTGCTCTTGCTGTTCTCTGTATCAACAGTGCAGTGGACACAGAAGGTGCTCAGTATTGGAGCATTTAGAACAACTGGACCTACTTCCTCCCTGCCCCCTGCCTTACAGGCTCTGTACAGAGACACCACCTCCTGGTTAATTCCACTTCAGTTATCTGGAAACCTACAAAACACTCTTCAGTCTTTTCCCATCTGGAATTTTCCATCTTTCATATATTCATGGTTTCCCAATCCAAGACAAAGCCCTCATTTCCCAAATGAACTTAATTTGGAACTTGATCTTGCTGGGCTGGTACTTTCATTTACACTGGGATTTCCTACTAGCCTCCAAAACAGTATAATCTCGGAACTGTTTTGATGTTTGATGAGAGAAATAGAAGATTGGATTTAATATGATAGTGATAATCTACGGCAGGAAATCCAAATCCACAACACTGTAAAATTCTTGAAGGAACAGATTTCTCTTCATGTTAACATAGCTCCCACTTCCATGCATGGTTCCTGACACAGAGGGCATGCTCAATGGATATTTGTAGATTGGATTTATTTTAGTGGTCCTGCTTACTAGAAGAATGATGTGTGTGTGCTGGTAGAGTGGGGTCCATGGATTAATAAACAGCTTTAGAAAATAGCTGGGCCGGGCGGGGTGGCTCACGCTTGTAATCCCAGCACTTTGGGAGGCCACGGCAGGTGAATCACCTGAGGTCAGGAGTTCAAAACCAGCCTGGCCAGCATGGCGAAACCCCGTCTCTACTAAAAATACAAAAAGTTAGCCAGGCGTGGTGGCAAGTGCCTGTAATCCCAGCTACTTGGGAGGCTAAGGCAGGAGAATTGCTTGAATCTGGGAGGCAGAGGTTGCAGTGAGCCAAGATCACGTCACTCCAGCCTGGGTGACAGCAAGGCTCTGTCTCAAAATAAAAAGAAAAAAAAAAAAGAAAGAAAATGGCTGATGTATGTTAGGGTCTTTTGGACTCCAAGCCTTAGAAACCCCATGAATTTCCTTTATTTTTCTTGACACCGCCTTGCCCTAGCCTCTGCAGGTGAACAGTAAATCAGCCTGCTTCTCTCTAAGATGTGTAGCGTCAGGATTGAGAGCATGGATTTGGAAGCCAGGCTGCCTGGGTTTGAATCCAGCTCCACCTTCTCTGTGCCTCAGTTTCCTCATCTGTAGAATGAAGATAACAATGGAGTCGTTATCAGGATGGAGTGAGCTAAAGCATTTCAAGTGGTTAGAATGGTCCTGGCACATAGAAAGTCCTCTGTAAGCATCGATGTGGCCATTATTTTCGGGTAACCCCTCTCACTGGTGCTTTGATGACAGCTCCTCTCTGTTTTCAGTGGGCAGGAGGTGCCCCCCTTAACATGGGCTTGATGCCAATCCCTGCAGGGCCTCTGGTGGCTGTGTGCCATCGGGAAAGCTAATCCATCCCTCTGCCTGGGCTCTCCTTGGCTTTAAAGTGGAGTGAGAGATTTGGCACCATTGCTGAATACAGACACACAAAAAAAAACAAATGCCAGTTCATCCTTGCCCACACATCCAGGAGCACTAAGAAATTAGACTGGGCCTTAAGAAAGGCAAATTAGGCCAGGCACAGTGGCTCATGCCTGTAATCCTAGCACTTTGGGAGGCCAAGACGGGCGGATTGCCTGAGCTCGGGAGCTTGAGACCAGCCTAGGCAACACGGTGAAACCCCATCTCTACTGAAATACAAAAAACTAGCTGGGCGTGGTGGCTTGCACCTGTAGTCTCAGCTACTGGGAAGGCTGAGGCAGGAGAATTGCATGAATCTGGGAGGCAGAGGATGCAGTGAGCCGAGATCGCGCCACTGCACTCCAGCCCGGGTGACAAAGTGAGATTCCATTTCAAAAGCAAACAAACAAAAGAAAGGAAAATTAGTGATTCCAATGAAATGTTAAATAACTTTCCTTCCATTTGGACTCTGCATCTTAGCAAGAATTACGAACATTTGGTCATGGACATAGCCTTATCTACTTTTTTAGCTAGAAAATCTGGAGGATGTAAAGCCATGGGGGAGATGATCTGGTTATCTCAGATGTGGTACATTTTAATTTTAAATTTTAATTTTTGTGGGTCCGGAGTAGGTATATGTATTTATGGGGTATATGAGGTATTTTGATACAGGCATACATTGTGTGATAATTACATCAGATAAATGAAATATCCATCACCTCAAGCATTTGTCCTTTGTGTTACAAACAATCCAATTGTACTCTTAGTTATTTTTAAATGTATCTTGAAATTAGTATTGAATATAATCACCCTGTTGCACTATCAAATGCTAGATCTTCTTCATTCTTTCTAACTACTTTTTGTACCCATTAACTATCCTTCTGCCCCACCCTCTACTACCTTTCCCAGCCTCTGGGAACCATCATTCTCTTTATCTCCGTGAGTTCAATTGTTTTAATTTTTAGTTCCCACAAATAAGCAAGAGCATGGGAAGTTGGTCTTTCTGTGCCTGGCTTAATTCACTTAATATAATGAGCTCCAGTTCCATCCATCGTGTTGCAAATGACAGGATCTCATTCTTTTTTATGGCTGAATAGTGCCCCACGGTATATATGTACCACAAATGTGGTAAAATTTGCAGGTAGAGAAAAGTGCCTCCAGTCAGGATGATGGATGGTGGTGATGGTCATCAAACTCTTAAGTTTACTACAAATCATGAATTGGACACTTAGAATGGGTGATCTTTTGGTATATAGATTTTATCTTAAGCCATTTGAGAAAAAAAAAAAAAAAAAAGGAAATAGGTGTTCACACTACAGTAAAGTCTCTGCTTTACTTGGTGATGGTGGGATGCTGGTAGCTTAGTTCAGTGGAAGCCTTAGCTAACCCAGAAACCTGACTGTAGCTGGGATTTCAACCTCAACCACCCAACCACCTGTCTCTCCATCCACCAAACAAATACTTGTTCAGCTCCTATCAAAGACACAGGCCCCAACTTTATTTATTTATTCATTTTGCTCCCAAACTTAAATTGTGTGATTTATTTTAATCATAAAGTAGTAAATTTAAGAATACATGGGGCCAGGTGTGGTGGCCCACGCCGGTAATCCCAGCACTTTGGAGGCCAAGGTGGGCAGATCACAAAGTCAGATCAAGACCAGCCTGGCCAACATGGTGAAACCCCGTCTGTACTAAAAAAATAGAAAAATTAGCTGGACATGGTGGCATGTGCCTGTAATCCCAGCTACCCAGGAGGCTGAGGCAGGAGAATTGTTTGCTTTAACCGGGGAGGCAGAGGTTGCAGTGAGCCAAGATCACGCCACTGCACTCCAGCTCGGGCAAGAGAGCAAGACTATGTCTTAAAAAAAAAAAAAAAAGAAAAAAAAAATACAAAGGTGGCTGGGCATGGTGGCTCACACCTGTAGTCCCAGCACTTTGGGAGGTTGAGGTGGGAGAATTGCTTGAGCCCAGGAGTTTGAGACCAGCCTGGGCAACATATTGAGACCCTGTCTCTAAATAAAAAATGAAGGAAAAGAAAACATGGGAACATTCTTTTTTAAGGAAGCAGTAACCTGTAGTGTAACATACATGCAGAGAAATGCACATGTAGTAAGTGTACAACCTGATATGTTTTCATAAACTGAACAGAACCCGGACCCAGATCAAGAAACAGAACATTTAGAACTCATGTTCTCACCCCATGTTTTCCATGGAAGTGTCTATTCTAAGACATTTGAGGAGTAAAGAAAATCATCCAAAGAAAAGCAGGAGAGTAAAACCTCCTGCTGTCCACAGATACCTGCTAATGTCATTGGTGTTTATTCTTCCACCGTTTCTCAGAGTTGAGATTTGTTTTCTATTTTGTAGAGGTTTTCTAAGCCACATATTCCTGATAAAGTTTTTCTTCCCTGTCATCCCCAACTTCATTTTATTTATAAATTTATTTATTTTTATTTTTTCTGTTGAGACAGCATCTCACTTTGTTGCCCAGGCTGGAGTGCAGTGGCACAATCTTGTCTCACTGCAACTTCCGCCTTCTGGGTTCAAGTGATTTTCTGACCTTAGCCACCTGAGTAGCTGGGATTACAGGCATGTGCCACCATGCCTGGCTAATTTTTGTATTTTTGGTAGAGACAGGGTTTTGCCATGTTGGCCAGGCTGGTCTCGAACTCCTGACCTCAGGTGATCTGCCCCCCTTGGCCTTCCAAAGTTCTGGGATTACAGGCATGAGACACCGTGCCTGGCCGGCCCTCAACTTTAATCAGAGCTGTTGCTGACAAGGGCCTCTGAAGGAAAAAGGGTGGCTAAGAGAAATATTTCATACCCCCTTCCTCTGTGGGGTTCTGACAAGCTGAGGTGATCTGAAGGGACAGGAAGCCAGGAAAGGAGGGACGATGAAGGCAACAAATTCATTCTTTCATCAGCTCCACCCAGCCCTGGACAACGCTGGAAGGCATCTGAGATGTCAGCAGCTACCCTCCTCCTCTTCATTCCGTGCCCCTCCTCCCCTCTGCAGCTGTTTCTCCCTGCTCATTCCTGCTGTCCTCTACGCTCAACACCTTCCTGCTCTTTTCTTTTCTTTTTTTTTTTTTTTTTAGACGGAGTCTCGCTCTGCCGCCCAGGCTGGAGTGCAGTGGCCGGATCTCAGCTCGCTGCAAGCTCCGCCTCCCGGGTTCACGCCATTCTCCTGCCTCAGCCTCCCGAGTAGTTGGGACTACAGGCGCCCGCCACCTCGCCCGGCTAGTTTTTTGTATTTTTTAGTAGAGACGGAGTTTCACCGTGTTAGCCAGGAAGGTCTCGATCTCCTGACCTCGTGATCCGCCCGTCTCGGCCTCCCAAAGTGCTGGGATTACAGGCTTGAGCCACCGCGCCCCGCCCTTCCTGCTCTTTTCAAAACCATTCTCAGAAAAGGGCACAGAAGTCACTGAAGCTCAGGTAGTGGAGACTGTTAAACTAAGGTGTCGCCACACGCCTTCTGGAGAAGGTTTGTTACAGCGGGATAGTCCCCGGTCACTTATATGCATCTAGTAAACGATTTGCATTTAGCAAGTTTCTGGATGGCCCCCTGACATCTCACTCCTATGAGCACTTGGGTGGTTGAGCGTGAACTGCAGCTATGAAAGTGCATTCAGGCTGGGCGCGGTGGCTCACGCCTGTAGTCCCAGCACTTTGGGAGGCCAAGGTGGGCAGATCACTTGAGGTCAGGAGTTTGAGACCAACCTGGCCAACATGGTCAATCCTGTCTCTACTAAAAACACAAAAATTAGCCAGATGTGGTGGTGTGTGCCTGTAATCCCAGCTACTTGGGAGGCCGAGGTGGGAGAATTGCTTGAACCTGGAAGGTGGGGTTGCAATGAGTGGAGATCGCACCATTGCACTCCAGCCTGGGTGACAGAGCGAGACTCCGTCTCAAAAAAAAAGAAAGTGCATTCAGGGTGGGGAGGTGAGTGTAGAGGCTTGAGCTGTCCCGTGTTGGTGTCCTGCAGGCACAGACATCAATGGGGCCCTGCAGAGGGCCATCAGGCTCCTCAACAAGTACGTGGCCCACAATGACATTGGAGACCGGAGCGTGTCCCTCATCATTTTCCTGACGGATGGGAAGCCCACAGTCGGGGAGACGCACACCCTCAAGATCCTCAACAACACCCGAGAGGCCGCCCGAGGCCAAGTCTGCATCTTCACCATTGGCATCGGCAACGATGTGGACTTCAGGCTGCTGGAGAAACTGTCGCTGGAGAACTGCGGCCTCACACGGCGTGTGCACGAGGAGGAGGATGCGGGCTCGCAGCTCATCGGGTCTGTGGTCTGTCTGCGTGGGCATGCGAGGCTGCTCGAGGGGCTGAGGGGTGGCTGCGGTGGGAACTCAGAGAGGACTGTGTTGCTGCACCCCAGACTTGCATCCGCTGACAGCGATCACAGCTCATTGCAATGGGAGGTATCACAATGTGTTTTGAAGCCCAGCAGATCAGAGTTCAAATTCGGATCCTCCTCTGTGACTTTAGGCAAGATTTTTTTTTTCTTGTGATAGAGTTTCACTCTTGTTGCCCAGGCTGGAGTGCAATGGTGTGATCTCAGCTCACTGCAACCTCCACCTCCCGGGTTCAAGCGATTCTCCTGCCTCAGCCTCCCGAGTAGCTGGGATTACAGGCATGTGCCACCATGCCAGGCTAATTTTGTATTTTTAGTAGAGATGAGGTTTCTTTCTCCCTGTTGGTCAGGCTGGTCTCAAACTCCTGACCTCAGGTGATCTGCCCGCCTCAGCCTCCCAAAGTGCTGGGATTACGGGCGTGAGCCACTGCACCCAGCCCTAAGCAAGATTTGAAGACAGGCTGTACCTCCGTTTTCTCATCGGTAAAATGAGGATTATGGTTGGTTGCAGAATTTAATGAGAAAATCGCTATATAAAAACACCATGTAAAGCATTGGCACAGTGGCCATCCCATATTAAGTATTTAATGAGCTCTCGTGGATCATTGACATCCTGATATTTCAAAGCACTTTCTAGTCAGTGTACTTTTATCCTACCCTGTGAGTAGTAGAGTACTGTTATCTCCATTTTGAGTACTAGTTAAAAGATACTTTTATTTAGAAGCAAAACCACCAGATAAAACTGGTAAATAATCAGATTATTTTGAGGTGGAGAATAAATGAGATCTTTTAAATGAGAGGTTGGAGAAAACTTAGATCTTTTAAAACAGAAATAGCTTCCCTCGGATATTATGTTGCCACACACAGTCTGCCACGTTGCTGTTGACTGAGCGAAATGCCAACTCCCAGTTCAGCGTGAGGCCCTTGAATCTGCACGGTGGCATATGTGGTATCTACTTAAAAGCAAAGGGGAGGTTTGGGTAGAAATACGGGTGTTTAATAGCCATAATCAAAGGACATGTATTAATGATACATGGAAGTAGAGGTCCCTAAGGTGTGCAGTAAAGACAGGTCCTCGCTTTGGGATTCGCCACCATTTCCTCCCATGCTTAATGAAAGATGTAAATGAAAACACAGATTTGCTTCCCACATTTTAAAAATTATTCAAAGCTAGAGTCAAAGGGGAGAATCTGATGCACTGGATAATGGAATTGAGATTCAATAAGGCATTCAGAAGCAAAAGCAATTATGCTGCAACAAGTCAGCTGCACTACCATTCCACTGAAACTATGATCAATACCCTGCATTTATGAGAACTTATGATACACCAGGAATTTATATGTACATTATCCCGGATGATCCTCACAGAAATCCTAGGAGATAGGTGTATTAGGGTAAAGGCTACGCTGCAGTACAGAGATGATGAGAGGCAAAGGCTGAAATAAGATAGCCATTTACTTCCCTCTCCTGTAATGGTAACAGGCTAGATCCTGCTCCAGAAAGTCATTCAGGGACCTAAGCTCCTTCTGTTTTATTGCTCTGCTTCCCTCAGGTGTTGTCCTTAATGCTATAGGATTGAAATTCGGTCACTATCACTCTAGTTTTCTAGCCACAAAAAGGGAGAGAGAAAAGAAAGCCAGCATAAATTTTAAGCAAATATTGAGAAGTTGCACATCTCACGCCTACCCATATTGCATTGGGAGGACATAATCACATGGCCATTTGTGGCCTTGATGGAGGCTGGGAAATGTAGTTTGCAGCTCGACGGCCAGAGCTCAATTCTCATGAAAGAAGGGGAAAATGGACTTTCGGGGACAGCTAGCAGGTGACCAAAGAAGTAGTGTTAACATCCTGATTTTATAGATAAGGAAACTGAAGTTCAGAGAGGTTAAGTTACATGTCCCAAGACACACAGCAAGGAAGCGACAGAGATGGAAGTCTAATTCCACAGCCTATACTTTGTAGATCTTTTGAAAGGGAATTTTAATTGTCTCCTGACTTAACAAGAAGCAGCCATGTAACTTAACTACAGGAAAAGCAAATGCAAGCAAATGTTATACGCACAAACTCACACAAATCAGGTTTCTCAAGTAGGATGTGCTGCTTAAAGCACATCTGGAATTTGTATTTGGTTCTAAGAAAAAGGTTTTTTAAGAGGTCCTTTGAGAAATGTAAGTGTGCACAAAGGAAATTTACAAAGAATAGTGAGGGAATCTCAAAACTGTATCACAGGAAGAATAGTTCATGAAACTGGGGATTGATCAGGCTTAAAGGAATCACAGCATTGGTTTTTAAGCATCCAAATGTCTGTTGAAATGGATTAGACTAATTCTGTGTTGTTCCAGAGGCAAAACTGAAACCAGTGGGTGGAAATTTCAGGGAGGAAGATTTTAATCTACTAGAAGGAAGTTCTTTCTCATCATGAGAGGAGTTGAAAAACAGCTCAGAAGCCATGTGAGAGAATGCATTCCCTCTCATCAGTGGTGTTCAACCTGCTGCCTCATGACCTCCTGGCAGAAATACTGTGTGGGGTGCCATGTTGGACTTGATCGCTTCTAAAATCAGACTCATCCCCCTGAGAGTCTGCATTTTCCTTTAGGACTGTCCTGCCTGCTGTTGGAGCAGGGCCCTGATCTCCCTCTTTCCCTGTGCTTCCACCACAGGTTCTACGATGAAATCAGGACCCCTCTCCTCTCTGACATCCGCATCGATTATCCCCCCAGCTCAGTGGTGCAGGCCACCAAGACCCTGTTCCCCAACTACTTCAACGGCTCAGAGATCATCATTGCAGGGAAGCTGGTGGACAGGAAGCTGGATCACCTGCACGTGGAGGTCACCGCCAGCAACAGTAAGAAATTCGTCATCCTGAAGACGGATGTGCCTGTGGGACCTCAGAAGGCAGGGAAAGATGTCACAGGAAGCTCCAGGCCTGAAGGCGATGGAGAGGGGGACCCCAACCACATCGAGCGTCTCTGGAGCTACCTCACCACAAAGCAGCTGCTGAGCTCCTGGCTGCAAAGTGACGATGAGCCGGAGAAGGAGCGGCTGCGGCAGCGGGCCCAGGACCTGGCCCTAAGCTACCGCTTCCTCACTCCCTTCACTTCTATGAAGCTGAGGGGGCCGGTCCCGCGCAAGGACGGCCTGGAGGAGGCCCACGGCATGTCGGCCGCCATGGGACCCGAACCGGTGGTGCAGAGCGTGCGAGGAGCTGGCACGCAGCCAGGTACGAGGCACCTGTGCCAGCCAGGTGTGGGGGACGCAGGCCTGAGATGCCACTCACCTCCTCCACAGGGAGCCCCAGCAGGAAGCTGTGTTAGTCCATCTTGCTATAATACTTATAAATAATAACCCAGACTGGGTATAGTAGCTCACGCCTGTAATCCCAGCACTTTGGGAAGCTGAGGTGGGATCACTTGAGGCCATGAGTTCAACACCAGCTTGGGCAACACAGAGAGACCCTGTCTCTACAAAAGAAAAAGAAAATTTAATTATCTATGTATGGTGGAATGCCTATAGTCTCAGCAACTCAGGAGGCTGAGGAAGGAGGATCAATGGAGCCCGGGAGTTTGAGGCTGCAATGAGCCATGATGGTACCACTGCTCTCCAAACTGGGTGACAGAGCAAGACCCCGTCTCCAAAAAACAACCAACCAAAAAGCAGTAACGCTGTGTAGAGCTCGTAGTCTTCAGAGAGTATTGTACACTGTTGTACGCACATTGCTATACACTGTGGCTGTCTAGAGAAATGAGAAAAAGGTGGCATTTGAGTCAGAAATATAGCCTAGTGAGGTCAGTCCATCAATAAACCGTCAATAAACTGAGTGCTTGCCAGGTTTCAGGCATGGGCAGAAGCACTGAAATGAACATACCAATGCCCATTTTTCAGTACCTTTCTGTATTTTCAAGCACTTCAGAGTTATGTAGTATAATTTAATTGTATGCTTGATTTTATTTCCCCGAGAGCACGTGGGAAGGACCAAGGTACGGATTCTTGTAAGAATCCGATCTTTACATGTCAGTCTCTGAGAATCCGAACAGAAGCAGGCACGGTCAGTCTCGGTGCCATTCTGCTGGGGGTATGAGTAGAGACCAGAACGAGAAAGGAAACACAGTGAAACCAAAGCAGGGCATTGTATTCCTGGCAGATCTGCTTGTGGAAAATCGCGTTTCATATGCATCACATTTTTTTGGGTTCCTGTCAAGTTCTGTCTCCTAGGAGAGGAAACAGGTTGATCAGGCCCTAGTCCGCACCCCACCAATGCTGTCCCATTTATTCCTCACAGTCTAAAGTCTTAGAAAGACCTGGGTGTGGAGAAAGCATGCAGTTAGGATTCACCAACCTTCCTGAGCAGCTGTGAGGCCTGAGGCAGGTGTCTCAACCTCTCTGAGCTTCCGTTCCCACTCCCCAGCCCTGAACACGGAGATAATCATAATTTCCCTGCAGGGCTGTTGTAAGGACTACATATGGAATGCCATGGGCACACAGTGAGTTTTGCACAAATGTCAGACACGCCTTCCATGGAGGCACGGAATACCAGAAATTTACTGATAAGTTCTGTCCCCGATAGCGAGGTTACAGTTGATGCGGCTATTTCAGAAAGGATGGAGCTTGTCTTGGCAAAACTTACACAATTTTTGCTGTGATTAAAAGCATGTGGCAGGATGCCATCACTTTCTACTCATGAGATCCATGCCACATCCAGGAAAAATGGCTTTCTGAATAAGATCTTGATGACAGGTCATCAGCGCAAATCTCCACAGCTTCAGGAGAGATCAGACCCAGGTGATCTCTGTCCAGAAAGACAGAGGAGATAACCAACTGATTACTCAAAAGGGTTTTTTGTTTTTTTTTTTTTTAAAGAAAATTCTTCCTTTCCTTAAAGCTCTGATGGTTTTTAAATTTAAATTTAAATTTTTTTTGAGAGTTGGTGGCAGCTGCCACTCCTCAAAGCAGTCATCCAGTCATCCATCCTCTTTCCTGGCAAATCTGCGTTCTGCCCAGATCACGCTGGTCAAGACCAGTCTTGAGAAGCGGGTGCTTCAAGAACGTTTCGAGGCCTCACTGGTTAATTTCTGGGAGCAGTAAAAACCAGAGAAGAGGAGCACAATTTTGCTAGTACTAACAATTTGACATAAGTTATTGATTTTATTTATAGATATTAATTACTTTTAGGTTATTCTTTCATTGAATATTCAGAGCACCAGTACTTTGAAATACAAAGTGTTTCAAAATCTTCTGCTTTGTGAATTCCGCCGCACACGTAGCTACAGACACTGGATTATAACTGTACCTCTTTTTTTACATTGTTGTTTGTTTTTGTTTTTGTTTTTATCATGAACGTAAAATTTACCACCTCACCCATTTTTAAGCGTACAGTTCAATGCTGGTAAGTGATGTTAAGTATATTGACACTGTGGTGAAACAGATCTCTAGAACTTTTCCATCTTGCACATCCAAAATTCTACAGGCCCACTGAACAACTCATTTCTCCCTTCCCCTATAAATATATCTCAAGTGTGATAAAATATTTTCCCCTATAATATACACAAAAATAACAGAAAAGAATAGTATCTAATTTGTAGAAGAATAAAATAATCCTGCACACTTTACACTCCACTTGTGTAGCTTCTATTATTTTCTTTTCTTTTCTTGTCTTTTCTTTTTTGAGACAGTCTCACTCTGTTAACCAGGCTGGAGTGCAGTGGTGCAATCATGGCTCACTGCAGCCTCAATCTCCTGGGCTCAAGTGATCCTCCCACCTCGGCCTCCCAAGAAGCTGGGACTACAGACGTGTACCACCTTGTTGGGCTAATTTTTTTTTTTTTTTTTTGGTGAGACAGGGTGTCACTATATTGCCCAGGCTGGTCTCGAACTCCTGGGTTCCAGTGATCCTCCCACCTTGGCCTCCCAAAGCACTGGGATTATGGACATGAGCCACCATGCCTGGCTTTACTTTTGTGTTTTGAGGCCAAGCTGCCTTTTTAAGACTGATGATGTTTTAAAGGGTTTTTTTTTATTCTTTAAGCTATTACAAATGTACCTAAAAGCTGTATTTTAGTCATTTCTACTCTCTCCCTTTGTACCTCTCTCTTCATCATCTTTAATGAATGATCGTGATGTTCTCTTCCTTCTCCTTTTTAGGACCTTTGCTGGAGAAGCCATACCAGCCAAGAATTAAAATCTCTAAAACATCAGGTAAAGAAAAGGATGCGGTTGTGTGTGAATTGAGAGTAAGAGATGTTTAAAAAGTCTGAAACCAGGCCAGGTGTGGTGACTCACGCCTGTAATCCCAGCACTGTGGGAGGCCGAGGTGGGTGTATTGCTTGCAGTCAGGAGTTCAAGACCAGCCTGGCCAACATGGTGAAACCTCCTCTCTACTAAAAATACAAAAATTAGCCAGGTGTGGTGGCAGGGGCCTGTAGGGGAGGCCGAGACAGGAGAATTGCTGGAACCTGGGAAGTTGAGGATTCAGTGAGCCAAGATCACGCCACTGCACTCCAGCCTGGACTACAAGAGTGAAACTCTGTCTTTAAAAAAAAAAAAAAAAAAAGTGTAAAACCAAGAATTCCATGAAGTCAGTTAAAAATACCAGCTCATTCAGCAACGTATCAAGCCCACAATGTGAGGCAGAGCCTGAGAATTGCAGCTGTCATGAAACCATCGCATAAACACTGTGGAGATAGCACAGTCCCCAGGAATCCTGGCAGGAAACCCGATGGAAGAATAGATGGGTGGCAGAGGCACATTCTGACCCTTATTGAGTTTGGAAGACATTGTTTTAGAGATCCGGAACGTGCAGCCTTCCAGCCTCTGCTATGACAAACATAAAATGGTGCTACCAAAATGAAAACGTCTGGCGTGACAGGCAGGCTTTGTTTTTGTGTGCATTTTTTTCAGTTCGTGGTTTCGGAAGGGAAGAACAGATTTGTTTCAAATGTCATGAAGTTTCCTTTTGCCAGCTTCCTGGGACTGTCATAAAAATTCAGAGGGAAGAACGACCTATGACTGGGCTTTGTTCTGCTGTGTCCACGTCATCCTCTGGAAGTCTCGATTATGGCCTTTCTGCTGCTGTGCTGTACGTGCAAGCTCCTAAAACCAGGGACATCCCAGAGATTAGCCGTGGATATACAGTCTGCACAGTCTCCAGGAGACGGACTGTAATTCCTTTGAACACACACGTAGGCTTTATGGAATGCCAGAAAAGCTTCCTCTTGGATGCTGCCTGGAGTAATGCCTTTTTGACCCCTCCCTACTTTTTTGGATCAAGCACTATCTTTCCTTGTAAAGAGATTTGGACGATTTGAGTAGAAATGGTGTGGTATGTGCACACAGAAACTCTCAGAAAACTGTCAGATGAGCTAGATGGTTGCCCTCTGTCTCCATGGGTCCTGCATCCCGAGGATCAAACTAAGAGCAGATCGGAAATACGTGAAAAAGGAATTGCATCTGTATTGAATGTGCACGGACTTTTTTTCTTGTCTTTATTCCTTAAACGATACAGTGTAACACCTATTTACATCGCATTCCCTTTGCATTAGTTGTTATAAGTAACCTAGAGATGATGTAAAGTGTATGGAAGGGCTGCGCGCAGTGGCTAAAGTCTGTAATCCCAGCACTTTGGGAGGCCAACGTAGATGGATCATCTGAGGTTAGGAGTTTGAGACCAGCCTGGCCAACATGGTGAAACCCCATCTCTACTAAAAACACAATAATTAGCTGGGCATGGTGGTGCACACCTGTAATCCCAGCTACTCAGGAGGCTAAGGCAGGAGAATCGCTTGAACCCAGGAGGCAGAGATTGCAGTGAGCCGAGATTGCACCATTGCACGCCAGCCTGGGTGACAGAGTGAGCCTCCATCTCAATAAATAAATAAAAATAAATTAAAAATAAAATGAAGGCTCTGCGAAGGTTACATACAGATACTACACCATTGTATGTTGGGGACCTGAGTACACATGGATTTTAGTATCCGCGGGGGTCCTGGAACTAATCCCCCATGGACACCGAAAGACAACTGTGCGTGCCTGAAAAAACGCCAGCAATGCGGGTGAGAACTTTGATCTCCTCTGGGGGCCGGTTTTTCCCCATCAGCAAAAGACCAGCACCTTGAATTTCTTCATACATTGCAATTTTCCGGGAAGTTGAGGCGCTTCCCAGGGAGAGCAGCCAGATCCTCTCAAGGGCCCTTCTCAGGGATGCTGGGGCAGAAAGGGTTTCTCAGCAGTGAATGCAGGGATGTTAGTTTGTTGCAGCGTGAAAGCCGACTCTGTCTGGCTCATGCCTATACTGTGCACAGCATGCATGCAGACACATCCATGTGCACGGAAAGCAGAGGGGCATTCAAGAAACAAGTTGTAAGCTGGTGCAGTGGCTCACGCCAGTAATCCCAGCACTTTGGGAGGCTGAGGTGGGTGGAATGCTTGAACCCAGGAGTTTGAGACCAGCCTATGCAACATAGTAAGACCCTGTCCTTACAAAAAATAAAAAATTAGCCCGGCATGGTGGCACCTGCCTGTAGTCCCAGCTACTCAGGAGGCTGAGGTGGGAGGACCATTTGAGCCCAGGAGTTTGAGGCTGCAGTGAGCTATGATTGCAGCACTGTGCTCCAGTCTGGTCAGCAGAGTGGGACCCTGTCTCAATAAAATAAAAATAAAATAAACAAATTGCACTTGGAATATAAATTAGAAGGTAAATTTCCAATCTAGTAAGAGAATTGATATAGATTCTCAAGAAATCTTTTATCTGTATAATAAAAGACAAGACTGTTCACCTTTAACAGGTGAAAATGAGGACAGACAAGAACTGTCAGCTGAACTTTGTGGTCTCATCTGTGGACAGAAACTTCAGAGCAGTGAAGTCGGTGTGACCCAAAGGAGGGGTTTCCGCCAGTACCCTGACTGTGTGCCTGGCCACCTACTCACTTTTTGCTTCGCTTGCCCCTGCATCTAAGCTGGGCATGGCCCTCAGTGCCTGCGTGCAGGGGTGGCATACAGCTGACGCTGCGAATGAGCCTGGGATAGCCTATGGCTTCCTGGGAGAAGCAGCACGGTAGATCTCCTGTCATAGGCGAGGAAAGTCCTCTGCGTCTCTGCCAGTAAAGGAGAAAGCAAATAGCAAGGGATGTCTGCCTGGGAATGGAAGCATGGGGACTGAGTGCCAGCAGAGGGTGTGTAGGGATCTCTCTTTCCTTCTCCTCTCACCTCTGGAGGCTTAGGCATCTATACTGAGCTTAGGTGTGATGAAAGGAGCTTTATATTGGAATTTAGAAGACCTGAAGTCAAATGTTTACTGCGAACTCACTGGGCAATTTTGGGGAATCGTTTCCCTCCCACTCATCTTCCTCATCTGGAAATTGAGGACACCTCCTTCCAGTATCATTTTCAGGATTCAATAAAATCATTCATTGGCGTGAACCTGGGAGGCGGAGCTTGCAGTGAGCTGAGATCGTGCCACTGTACTCGAGCCTGCAACCTGGGTGACAGAGCGAGACTCCGTCTCAAAAAAAAAATAATTAAAATAAAATAAAATAACATCATTCATGAGAAAATAGAGAGTAGCACCTACACAAGGAAGGTACTTAATAAGTGTCTTTCTTTTTCTCTCCTTTTTCTTCTGCTCTGGCAGTGGATGGCGATCCCCACTTTGTTGTGGACTTCCCCCTGAGCAAACTCACTGTGTGCTTCAATATTGATGGGCAGCCTGGGGACATCCTCAGGCTGGTCTCTGATCACATGGACTCTGGTAAGTTCTACCTTCCACTGTAGCATCTGGGCAAGGACAGGTAGGTACTGCATC
>NW_012101476.1:8106249-8117501 GCF_000951045.1 Mandrillus leucophaeus
CTTATTGCAAATTGCTGCTTTGCCTGAGAGCAAAACGCATTTAACATGCATCGCCTAATTCAGCCCCAAACATCTCTAGTGCAGTTGCCATCTGTTTGCTATTCAGCCAGACAGCACGGAACCCTGGGGCTTGGTTCACAGGCCTTGCTCAAGTCCAGAAAAGCCCCAGTGGTGTTCAGAATGATGAAGAAAACAAGAAATGAGTTGATTGGATAGCAGTTTACAATTTACACAAATGCTACCTCCTGGGATCCTCACAAAAATTCTCTTAGGTTTTATATCTGTCCATCCATTTTACAGATAAGGAAGTGGAGGCAGGTTTTTTTTTTCTTTTTTGAGATGGGGTTTCACTCTGTCGCCCAGGCTGCAGTGAAGTGGTGCCATCTGCGCTCACTGCAATCTCCACCTCCTGGGTTCAAGTAGTGATTCTCCTGCCTCAGCCTCCCCAGAAACTGGGATTACAGGTGTTTGTTTTTTTTTTTCCTGACTTGTCTAAGGATGAACACCTAAGTGGAGGAAGAACTTGAGTTTTTGGACTAAAAACAAAACAAAAAGCTAACTTTGCAGCCTCCCACACTGCTCAGGGCATCGTAAGATGTCCGCATTAGGATCAGCAGCCTCTGGTGGATACGAAATACACATCAGGGTCATACAAGCGCGCTCATCACTACCGCCACACTGGAAGGAAACCACACGAACATGGTAAGCTGCGTGTAGATGCACAGATACTTAGCTTCGTGCCTTCTTCTACGGTATCTTGACCCAAACCTACATCCTCCCTCCTCTATCCCAAGATGTTGGTCAGACAACAGTAAAAAATCCACACATAACTTTACGCTTTCCCTCATCCATTCACTCAGTAACCACTGAGTGGCTTCTGTGTGTAAGTCCGACAATGTTTTTGGTACTAGAGATACAAAGATAAGCCCAAAGGAGGAGGGAAATTCTAACTTGATGTGTTGGACAGGGATAGATTTTTTCTTCCTTTTTTTTTTTGTTTTTGTGAGAGAGGATCTTACTCTGGAGCCCAGGATGGAGTGCAGTGGTGTACTCACAGCTCACGGTAGCCTTGAGCTCCTGGGCTCCTGGGAACGCCTGGGCTCAAGCGAACTAGCTGGGACTACAAGCATGCACCACTATGCCCAGCTAATTTTTTATTTTTAGTAGAGACAGGGTCTCTCTGTGTTGCCCAGGCTGGTCTTGAACTCCTGGCCTCAAGCAGTCCACCTGCCCTGGCCTCCCAAGTGCTGGAATGACAGGCGTGAGCCACCGCTCCCGGCCAGATTTTCTAACCTTGTTCTTTTCCCCTTGGCCTTTGAGGTGTGACAGTGAATGGAGAGTTAATCGGGGCACCCGCCCCTCCAAATGGCCATAAGAAACAGCGCACTTACTTCCGCACCATCACCATCCTCGTCAACAAACCAGAGAGATCTTACCTCGAGATCACACCGAGCAGAGTCATCCTGGATGGTGGGGACAGGCTGGTGCTCCCCTGCAACCAGAGTGTGGTGGTGGGGAGCCGGGGGCTGGAGGTATCCGTGTCTGCCAATGCCAATGTCACGGTCACCATCCAGGGCTCCATAGCCTTTGTCATCCTCATCCACCTCTACAAAAAGCCGGCGCCCTTCCAGCGACACCACCTGGGTTTCTACATCGCCAACAGCGAAGGCCTCTCCAGCAACTGCCACGGACTGCTAGGTGGGAAGCTGTGCTGTCCTCACGCTGGGTGTAGAGGACAGAGTTAAATCTCCCAAGCAAAGCCGGTATTGCCAGCACCTTTAGTTCGACTGAGAAATTCAATAGGAATGTGGTTTTTATTATATATACAGTCAGCATATGTATGTATGTATGTGTTTGTGTGCATATATATACAGTCTATACATATACATAATATACATATATATGTATACACAGACTGCATGTATGTATATATACAGTCTAAATACATATATACAAGCTATATGTTTGTATGTATATATAGTCTACATAATGTATTATACATATACATGGATATATGTATTATACACAGTCTACGTGTGTATATATGTATACACAGACTGATATGTATGTATATATACATACATATACATTATATATCAGTCTATATACATGTATATATATACACAGTCTGTGTATATGTGTATATATGTATACAGCATGTATGTATACAGTGTGTATGTATGGTATGTATATATACATATAGTCTGTGTGTGTGTGTATATATAGTCTGTATGTATGGTGTGTGTATATACACACAGTCTGTATATGTGTGTATATATACAGTCTGTATATATGTGTGTATATGTATATATGTATGTATACAGTATGAATGTGTATATATGTATACAGTCTATGTATTTATGGTGCATGTGTGTGTATATACGCAGTCTGTATGTGTGTGTGTGTGTATACGCAGTCTGTATGTGTGTATATATACAGTCTGTATGTATGTATATATATGTACATATTGTATATATTCACACACACACACACACACAGTCATGCCTTGCTTAATGACAGGGATACATTCTGAGAAATGCATCGTTAGGTGATTTGGTCGCTATATGACCATCTAGAATATCCTTACACAAACCTCTCTAGATAGTGTAGTCTACTACCCACCCAGCTAGGCTCTGTGGTGTCTCCTATTGCTCCCAGGCTACAAACCTGTACAGCGTGTGACTGCATGGAATACTGCAGGCAATTGCAACATGTTCATAAGTATTTGTTCATCTAAACGTATCTAGACATAGAAAAGGTACACTAAAAATACGCTATTATAATCCTATGGGACCACCATCATATTTTCAGTCCATCATTGATTGAAATGTCATGATGTGGTGCATGACTGTATATGTAATATGAAAATTACATATGTAATATGAAAATTAGATCACTACATATGTAATATGAAAATTAGATTTCTTCCTGGGCTTTCTGGGCTAAGAATGGGCTTTATAAACCAGTAGTTCTCTTTAGACTTCTGGGAAAATGAATGAGGAATTGGAGTGTAGTCACTTGAGGATCCAGTTCCTTTGCTCTCAGCAAGAAGACACAGACACGAGGCAGCCCTGCCCAGCGCCCAGCCTGAGCAACACCCCCACCAGGGGAGGTACCCACGTGGCTGTGCACAGCAGGCGGGCCATTCTACCCAGCTTTCTTCAACGAGCAATTTTGCATGGGCCCCTTGCCCAAAAATAAAGAGCAAGCCATTGTCAGGGCTCAGTTTAGTAGGCAGGATTTCCTGACTCTTGAGCTGGCTGTATTTCGTGGGGCCTGGCGGCCCAGTGTGAGCTCCCTTTGCAGACACAGCTCTTTATTCCTGTGGCCTGAGCAGTGCTGCCATCGGACCCGGAGAGTCCTGAGGATGAGGGTCAGAGACGAGCTGAGCTGACTGCTTTCCATCCTGCACCACAGACCTGAGGCTGATAGAAAGGAGGCGGGCCTGTGACTGGGGAAAGGACAGAGGGAAGACGGAACACTACTTCCCTCTTTTATCTGCCCTATCCTGTCCTCTGGACTCAGTAGGAGACCATGGTTATCGCTATTTGTAGGTTAGGCAACTTTCTAGTGTTAGCAACTGGGAAGCTTCCAGCAGTCGTGGGTAAATCCCATGGTGTGGCTAAATCCTCAGCTCTCTCCTCCCTGCCCCCAGAACACATGTTCTTCCATGACACCAGAAAATGTCTCAGCTCCTGCTGGGAGAGTCCAGTCTCGGGCTGTGGCCAATTGTAAGCCTTGCCGCCACTGATAGCACTGAAGCTGGATTGCAGCAGGAGGTTTCTGCATTTGACTGAGACCCGATGCTTTGCTTTGTCCTCCCAGGTCAGTTCCTGAACCAGGATGCCAGACTCACGGAAGACCCTGCGGGGCCCAGCCAGAGCCCCACTCACCTTCTGCTCCTTCAGGCGGGAGAGGGGCCTGAGGCCGTCCTAAAGGTGAAAGGCCACCAAGTCCCAGTGGTCTGGAAGCAAAGGAAGATCTACAATGGGGAAGAGCAGATAGACTGCTGGTTTGCCAGGAACAACGCCGCCAAACTGATTGACGGGGAGTACAAGGATTACCTGGCCTCCCATCCGTTTGACACAGGGATGACGCTTGGCCGGGGAACGTCCAGGGAGCTCTGAAGCTGGCAGCCTTAATGATGCAAGTGCATGAAGGACCGTGATGTGGGGAGGCCATGGGGCAGCTCTTTTCATGGCTTGTACATGCTTCAGCTCCTGGCAATTAGCTGGACTCCGTGACCCACCCCTGGTGCAGCGTAGATCCAACGTCTGTCTGGGCAAAGGGTAGGGGCGGGAAGCCTGAGTGCAAATGTCATTTCTCTCTACTCCCTCTTCCTGCCTCTCCCCACCCTGCCCACATCCACGGAGGGGAGAAAGGTCATAGCTAAATGCAAGAAAGTCTGTATCTTGTCCCAACCTGCTTATCTGTTCTGTTAGCCTGTCATAAAGTAAGCCTTTCTGGTGAAGGAAGGTTGCTATGAAACTTGTTTTCTTGGTGGAAATGGCCAAGTTTGGGGACTGTGATTTTTGCCTTACACTAATGCTTAGAAAGCTGTCTTTTCAGTGGTGCTGCAGCCCCCAGATGTGTGGCCAACCTCTGCTACAAAGGAATCTCTCACTGAGTCCAGGCCACCAATCATGCAAATAGCCCATACGTTTGATCGCTGTAAACCATGAAGTCTTTTCTTATGAGAGGTTTTTCTTCTGCTGTGGTATCTTGCCCTTAAAAATTAGTTTTCATTAAAAGGAAATTTGATTGAAAATAGAAACATCTACAGCTCAGATACTGATCTCTTTCTAATGGGCTTTGTAAACCACGTGACTTTGTTAATGGCTGTTCTCCAGTTTGTTCCAATAAGCTAAAGGCTTTTAACACACAGGACAACTCCATGTGGTTGATTTTACTGGCATGTCTTGGTGCTGAAGAGTTGGCCAAGTGAATGTGATGCATCTTTTACTTGGAGCTCTCCTGCCTTTGTCACAGTTCCCAGACCTTGTTTCCTTGTGGTCCTCCAGGAGGTAATCAGTTGCATGGGCACAGTGCTAGGACGGGAGGCACAGCCGGCTCGGAGAAGGTCCACCGGCCCACCTATCACAGGAAGCGTGTCAGTGCTTAGAAAATCGAGGACTTCCAGCTTCCTTCATGTCAGATAGAAAAAAAGCCAGGAAACCAGCATGAACAGGGGCTCTGGTTCCAAAACTTGGACAAACCTGATGCCCTAAGGAAAAGGTTAAGATCAGAGGGGGCTTCCAGAGCCAATGAACGTCACCCTTCAGCAGACAGATACTGGGAGCGCTTGGGCAGAGAAAGACTGTGGTCAGGGAGGTGGAATGTTTCTATGCGGGCCAGAGTTCAAGGCTCGGGCTGGCCTCACAAGAGGCTTCTTCCATGGGGCTTGACACCAGAGCAGCCCCCGCGTGAAATGCGAAGGCATGCTTAGCACTGGGAGGGATACCTGAGTTAAGAAATTGTTTATCATGTTTGTCTTCCCTGGGGAAAGATTCTGGCAGTAAAATGACATCCACATGTTCCTGTTGGACGCAGCGGCTTCGGAACGAGTTAGCGCTGGGGGACTCTCCGGGCTTGTCTCTCTCGCTTTGTGAACCCTCCACACCAGAGCCTGTCTGCTGTGCTATTTATTTGCCTTCCGTCTTCCCAAACTCAGCTGCCTGTATTCATGCCAGAGGTGCAGAGGCTGCCAGCCAGTGCTGCTGACAGATGCTTTCAGACTGTAGAGCTCAGAGAAAGGGAGCGGGAGCTAGAGGTAGCCAGGGGCTGGCCAGGCTCCCTGGGGCCTTCCTATTATGTAAATCCCAGCCGGACAGACAGCCCTGGAGCCAGGTGGCCCCGTCCCCTGTGGAGCACTTGGAGCAGTGATCTGTTGTTCCAGGTGTTTAAGTCTTGACACTGCAGAAAAGAGGACGTTATTAGGAAAGAGCAGTTCTACTGCCTGTGCTGCTACTTTAAGAGCTGAGAAAAACATTGCAATGAGATACCCATAGCTAACTCGCCTGCTCAGAAAAAAAATTAAAAAGTATCAAAGTTGAGCTTTTATTTTTAAAAATTATATTTTACTTTAGACAAATATCACCTTTTTTCCTCTTCCTCTTTAGGTGTAGATTTTTTTTTTTTTTTTTTTTTCCTGCAAATGGGGTCAGTGCCTGAAAGCCCCAAACCCCATCCCGAGGTTATAGTTAGGAACTTTGCATTTGATTAAAAAAAATAGTATTTTCTGTTGTCCACGTGTGTTGTGACAAGCTCTTTAAATGCAGGGGAAGGGCGAAATTCTCAGGGAAACTGAGGCAGAGAGTGCCACGGAGAGGGTTTTGCCAGGTTATACAACATACTTAATGCAGGGCTACACTGAACCTCCAGAATCGTTTTGTTTGCTTTGACACTGTTTCACCATCTGGGCAATCATTTATTTTCCTTGAGCATTTATAAACCAGGGTGAGGGTTGTTCCCAAATGGGAGATTGAATGAGATGAAGAAGTATGTCATAATTAGAGGAGATAAATCTCCTTGTTATCACAGTAGTTAATGTGTCATAATCACCGACTAACTGGGACCTTGAACAAGTCAGCATCTCTGCCTTTCAGTCCCCTCCCTTGTCTACAAATGAGAGGCATCTGGATGAGTCGTCTTGAAGGATCTTCTCATTTAAAGTTTCACATTCCTAAAATGAAATGGACTGAAAATGAAGGAACACTGTTCTTTATCCTCCCCTGACCCCCCACAGCCCCATGCTAGCTGCACCATCTTCCTCCATTTGACTTTTTAATGCTTTACAACTTCAGGCTAAAGGGAGGGGATGTTGGGAGGAGAAACCATCAGAAGATTCCCTCGGTGCTGCAACTGTGCTGAGGAGGCCAGGGACTGGGAATCGGAGTGAGCGCCTCTTTGTTTCTTTAGGGAGTAACATTCAACATTTAATTGAATCATGTATCCTCATAGGTGGATTAGGAACAGGATTCATTCCTTTACATTTATGTTTTGGCTAAACTACATGCCTTGAATTGAGTGTATATGTCTTCCCCAAATCCATATGTTGAAGCTTAAATCCCGAATGTGATGGTTCTTGGAATTGGGACCTTTGGAAGGTTATTAGGTCTTGAGGGCAGAGCCCTCACAAATGGGATTAAGGCCCTTATAGGAAGAGACTTGGGGCCGGGTGCAGTGGCTCACGCCTGTAATCCCAGCATTTTGGGAGGCCGAGGCGGGCGGATCATGAAGTCAGGAGATCGAGACCATCTTGGCCAACATGGTGAAACCCTGTCTCCACTAAAAATACAAAAATTAGCTGGGCGTGGTGGTGCCTGCCTGTAGTCCCAGCTGCTCGGGAGGCTGAGGCAGGAGAATCGCTTGAACCAGGGAGTCAGAGGTTGCAGTGAGCCAAGATCACGCCATTGCACTCCAGCCTGAGTGACAGAGCAAAACTCCGCCAAAAAAAAAAAAAAAAAAGAGACATGGAATTGATCGTCTTTTGAGAAGATGGCCCTCACCAGACACCACGTCTGCTGCCGCCTTGATCTTGGACTTCCCAGCCTCCAGAACTATGAGAAATAAATGTGTTTTGTTTAAGCCACTCAAGTCTGTGGTATTCTTGTTAAGGCAGCCCAAGCTGACTAAGACATCAAATCATTCAAAACATTAATTCTTTTTATGTTCTTTAAGCTTCCCAGAATGTACACAAACAATGCCATTATTAAAATTTAAAGGACTCTTGGAACCGTAGGACATGATCCAGCTAAAATAAACAAAATAACACAGCTAAGCAAATACTTAGAAACATAGCTTTAAATATTTATTTTAGTCAGTTTTAAATAGTGGGGTACCAGACAGTTCACATTCAAGAGACATTTTACTTAGACAACAAATTTGTAAGAGAATGATGCGTAAAAACAAACAACATACTGGTCTGTTTATTTTTTTAAGGGAAAATGGAATCAGGGCTGTTGAGAATAAAACTTGATGAATCTAACTGCACTGCTTGTTTGTAGGCATTTCTGAATTACACACGATGATATGTAAATGGGGTAGCGACACTGGAAGAAGAATGTTAACACAAATTATTGTAGAGAACAACAAATTCACAGCAGTCATTCCTGTGCTCTTCTGAAACTGTTGGATACACTGGAGGATCTTAAACCTCTCAGTCCATTCCTGCCTGGGGACTGTGGCATTCCAAACTTTGATTATTATTGGGACCAGTACATTATTGGGTACTCTTTTGCACACACTATGCCCACCATCTTGACTGGTGCTGCTTCCACTGGGCTCAGGGTCATTTCCCTCCTAGGTGCCATTTCTAACTCATGGTTCTGGCATTCCTACCTCCAGTTCTGAGTGGTTTCACTGGATCGTGTTTAAATTTCAATTGAGCTATATTACAAGCTGAGTGGGACAACAGCTGCTTAGAAACAAAACAGACATGGGACACAAAGGAGGCATCACTGGCGGGCTGTGTTAAAGAGAAAACAAGTGAGCAACTGATGTCAAGGACTCAAGTTGACTTATCTCTGCTTTTGGCGTCTTCTGTGGCTTTAAAATGAAGGGACTGGCGCGGTGGCTCACACCTGTAATTCCAGCAGTTTGAGAGGCCAAGGCGGGTGGATCATTTGAGCTCAGGAGTTCGAGACCAGCCTGGGCAACATGACAAAACCCTGTCTCTACAAAAAAAAAAAAAAAAAAAAAAGCCAGGTGTGGCAGCATGCACCTGTAGTCACAGTTACCCAGGAGGCTGAGTGGGGAGGATCACCTGAGCCCAGGAGGCTGAGACTGCAGGCAGCTGTGATCATGCACTCCAGCCTGGGTGATGAAGTGAAACCCTGTCTCAGAAAAATAAAATGAAGGAACGGGAGCAGGTAACATCTACAATCCTGTGATCTTTATCTTCTGCCTTCAGACAAAGATGCTTCCTGAGCTGCCACGTGATAAATGCTAAATTATTCCTTCAAGGACTCCAGTATGTATTTAGTTCCAGCGTGCCAGGCCCAGGGATTCCAAGGAAAACAAAGTTCATGCCTCTATGGAATCCTTAGTTTAGAACGGGATGTTGAAGGAATGCCCAGCCTGGGCAACATAGGGAGACCTCACCTCTAGAGAAATTTAAAAAATGAGCAGGGCATAGTGATGCGTGTCTGTGGTCCCAGCTACTTGGGAGGCTGGGGTGGGAGGATTGCTTGAGCCTGGGATGTTGAGGCTTCTGTGAGCTGAGATCGCACCACTGCAGTCCAGCCTGGGCAACAGAGTGAGACTCTGTCAAATAAATAAGTAAATAAATAAATAGATAAATAAATAAGAATGCAAAGCTAGAAAGAGTGTGGTCAATACTTTAGGAAACTTGCCGACAGCTATCTGAGCTCAGAGGAGGGACAACTGTGAAGCTAGGAAGGGGGTCAGGAAACCCCTACAAAGATGGAGAGTTCAGTTAGCTGCAAGGAAGAGGAGCGTGGACAGGGGCAGCCACATGTTTCCTATGATGTCAGGCAACCAGGGACTTCTCCCGCATTGAGGCAATCTTATTCTGTACGGTTTCAGGCATGGCACTGGTGAGTTGGTGGCCTCTGAGAACCCACCACAGAAAATGCTTGGTGGAACCCTTGCCCCATGCCAGATGGGTCCCCAACATGGCATCCTTGTCCCCTCTCCCTCTCCTGAGATACTAAGAGTGCCTGGGGACAGTCAGAGAACTCTGCCATGGTCATCCCACCCACAGGGCTCCTGCCAGCATTGGGCAGAACTGATCGGTTTTTTTCCATGCATTGCCTCAATGGCCACTCCATTCCCCTTCAGCTGCCTATGACACCGAGCCCTATAGCTTCCCTCCATGGCCCTGCCTCCTATTTTGCTGAGAAAACTGAGGCAGGAACTCCTTCCTTTACTGTTTCTCGTATCAGAGGGTCTGTGTCTTTGCGCGGCTCTATCAGCTGGTACCCCCTTCCTTCCAAGTAGAGCTGTCACCCTCCACTCTGGATCCCCTTTCTTCCCATATCCTCAGGTGGTTGCTTCAATTATTCCCTCTGGATTCTTGTTTTCCACCAGGTGCTTCTCTCTCAATTTCAGATACGGTTCCAAAAATGTCCTCTAGTCTGAAGCTGTTGTCCCTTGCTTGGACTCCCTTGGGGCTTCTACCTTCTCTCTTATTTCCTTGTTGAATTTGCTGTAGTGGTTGGTATGTGAACCCTTATTTTTTTTCCCACCCTAGACAGTTGCTTAAGTCATCAGATTCAGCTTCTGTCTTCACCCTACTAACAGAACCACATCTTAGACGTCACGTTGCCATCTCAATGTCCCCTCCAGTGATCACTGCCTTCAAGGTCCACTGGGTGACTCTGTTGAGTAGTTTGACTTTCTCTCTTTTGTTTCTTCTGTTTCTTTTGTAGTGACTTTGTTTCTCTTTGATGAGATGCTGGATCCCTTTGCTGCTTTGGTGTGAATCTTACTTTTTTTTTTTTTTTTGAGACAGAGTCTTGCTGTGTCACGCAGGCTGGAGTGTAGTGGTGTGATCTTGGCTCACGGCAAACTCCACCTCCTGGGTTCAAGTGATTCTCATGCTTCAGCCTCCTGAGTAGCTGGGATTACAGGCATCTGCCACCACTACACCCGGCTAATTTTGTGTTTTTAGTAGAGACGGGGTTTCACTATGTTGACCAGGCTGGTCTCAAACTCCTGATCTCAGGTGATCCTCCCACCTTGGTTTTTAAAAATCTTCCCTAGTCTGTTTTGATGAATTTCTTTCTTCCTACCAACCTATAGGCATACCCTAAGGTTTTTCTTTGGTACCCTGCACTTTGCCCCTTAGTGATCTCATGCATGTCTTGGTTTCCACATCTGCCTCTGCACACACTGGTGGCTCTGAACATGCATTTGCAGTCCTGACTTCTTTCAAAGTCATTTCCCTTTAGCTATTCTGGAATCATCCCAAAGTTAGGAGTTAAAGCAAACTTTCTATCTTCAAAGTGACTATATTTATATTATAGGTATGTGAGGTTGGGGATCTGGGAGCCAAAAGGAAGGAGACATTCCAGCACCATCCTTTTCTACTTTGGATGTTGCAAATAAAGGTGAAAAAAATGCCTCTAATATAAATATATATACACACACACACATATATATGTATATATGTGTGTGTGTGTGTATATGTGTGTGTGTGATATATATGTATATTGGGTATATTTCATAGGAAGCCAACCCAAATTAATTTTTATTGACACAGTGTTCTTCCTGAAAATTCTCTGTTAATC
>NW_012101476.1:8117551-8119898 GCF_000951045.1 Mandrillus leucophaeus
TTCTTCTGTTTCTTTTGTAGTGACTTTGTTTCTCTTTGATGAGATGCTGGATCCCTTTGCTGCTTTGGTGTGAATCTTACTTTTTTTTTTTTTTTGAGACAGAGTCTTGCTGTGTCACGCAGGCTGGAGTGTAGTGGTGTGATCTTGGCTCACGGCAAACTCCACCTCCTGGGTTCAAGTGATTCTCATGCTTCAGCCTCCTGAGTAGCTGGGATTACAGGCATCTGCCACCACTACACCCGGCTAATTTTGTGTTTTTAGTAGAGACGGGGTTTCACTATGTTGACCAGGCTGGTCTCAAACTCCTGATCTCAGGTGATCCTCCCACCTTGGTTTTTAAAAATCTTCCCTAGTCTGTTTTGATGAATTTCTTTCTTCCTACCAACCTATAGGCATACCCTAAGGTTTTTCTTTGGTACCCTGCACTTTGCCCCTTAGTGATCTCATGCATGTCTTGGTTTCCACATCTGCCTCTGCACACACTGGTGGCTCTGAACATGCATTTGCAGTCCTGACTTCTTTCAAAGTCATTTCCCTTTAGCTATTCTGGAATCATCCCAAAGTTAGGAGTTAAAGCAAACTTTCTATCTTCAAAGTGACTATATTTATATTATAGGTATGTGAGGTTGGGGATCTGGGAGCCAAAAGGAAGGAGACATTCCAGCACCATCCTTTTCTACTTTGGATGTTGCAAATAAAGGTGAAAAAAATGCCTCTAATATAAATATATATACACACACACACATATATATGTATATATGTGTGTGTGTGTGTATATGTGTGTGTGTGATATATATGTATATTGGGTATATTTCATAGGAAGCCAACCCAAATTAATTTTTATTGACACAGTGTTCTTCCTGAAAATTCTCTGTTAATCATATTATGTCCTCAAAACAACAGCTGTGTTTGTGCAAGAGAAGACCCAGTGTTCTGATGGCTCCCTGGGAATTTCTGGTTATATAAGTTGAAAAATCACATGTACTAAGTTCATTGACATGCCCATGAAATAACTTCATTGAACTATGAGTACAAAATTCATTGTACTTGCTTTTTTGTTTGCTTTTTAAAAAAATAACAAATCTTACTAGAAGTGAGTAAGGGCAATGTAGAAAATATAGCACTGCAGATATTTGAGTGTGAATGAAGATCTAAATGCTACATTCTTTATTTGGTTCAATTTTCCACTGGAAGTCTGCCCCCGTTTCTTGAATCTTTCAGCCACAAAATTAACATAAGCCCTATAAATGTTAGAAAGTAAAATGTCACACATGGCCAAAGTCCGGCTTCTATTCTGAAGGTTCACAGGGAAAGTTACAGAAGAAAACAAACCTTTCCATGGGAAGGCAAAAGCAATTTAACGCTCAGCTCAAAACTGAAGAGGGCTGGAGCCTAGGAGTATTCTAGAAGCTGAAAGTTCTAGAACTTGTAGGCAACTGCTTATCCTTTCAATTTCTTTGTCTGTCTGTCCGGGAAACTAAAATGGAGCACTTAGGAAATTAAATGACAAAAACAACAGAGAATAAAACTGTGTGTATTATTGAATGACAATAGCATTCTAAATTGTTCATGCAATTTTCCCAGCAGAGTAAATACTTCAAAACAAACACATTCACTTACTCATTCATTCAACTAATCTTCAGTGGGCACTGACGATGTAGAGGGGACACAGCATACCTCCTGTCCTTCCCTGGAGATAATGTTTTGTGTCATTAGTTATGATAAGAGGTGAACAGCTGCCTGTCTTAGAGAGGTTCTGATAAAAGGATGGGGGTTTCAAAAGGAAGAGAGGAGCTGGCCTTGGATCTGGGTCTTACGGCACCAGCCAGCGTTGGAGAGGAAGCATGTCTAGGACCATTTAATCTAATAACTTATTTCTTTATCACAAAAATTCTTGGCCGTGCGCAATGGCTCACGCCTGTAATCCCAGGCACTTTGGGAGGCCGAGGTGGGTGGATCACGAGGTCAAGAGATGGAGACCAGCCTGGACAACATGGTGAAACCCCATCTCTACTAAAAATACAAAAAAATTAGCTGGGTGTGGTGGCGCACACTTGTAATCCCAGCTACTTGGGAGGCTGAGGGAGGAGAATTGCTTGAACCCGGGAGGCAGAGGTTGCAGTGGACTGAGATCATGCCACTGCACTCCAGCCTGGAGACAGAGCGAGACTCTGTCTCAAACAACAACAACAACAAATCTCTCCGAGGAAAAGGAAAATAAATTGTAGAGGGGAAGAGCCATCCCCTGCCCTCATCACAGAGCTAACGTGCAGGATGGGATCAGGCTGGCCTGGCTGCGAGGCCCTTCCTCTTTTCATGACTCTGGGAGGCTCTGGACTAAACAAGA
>NW_012101476.1:8120958-8123601 GCF_000951045.1 Mandrillus leucophaeus
TGCGAGGCAGGTACCCCCCACCCCGTGCCCTACTTGTTCGTTCTTTTGGGTCCATTGTCTGGGAGATGGTGTAGATCCCATACCTCTGGCCTGCTGGCTCGTGTCCACCAGGGCACCTGGTACTGGAGGGCGGAAAGCAGGGCAAAGGGTGATGGGAGGAAGGAGTGGCAAGTTACAGATCACCAGGGAGCAGGAGCGGAAGGGACCCTGGCAGAGGAGAGGCTTAGCCCCTTTGGGTCCTGGACACTTTGAGCATCCGATGAAATATCAAATCGAGGGACTCCTCTCTCAATCTCGCACTCTTTGAGATAGGCCCTTCGTCTGTTGCCCATGCTGGAGTGCAATGGTGTGAGCATGGCTCGCTGCAGCCTTGACCTCTGGGACTCAGTGGATCCTCCTGTCTTAGTCTCCAAGGTGGCTGCGACCCCAGGTGTGTGCTGTCATACCCAGTTAATTTTTGTTTTGTTTGTTTTGTGTGTTTTTTGTAGAGACGGGGTCTTACTATGTTGCTCAGGCTGGTCTTGAACTCCTGGCCTTAAGTGATCCGCCTGCCTTGGCCTCCCAAAGTGCTGGGATTACAGGCGTGAGCCACTGTGCCCGGCCAACTCTCTTTCTTAAAAAAAGAAAAAGACTAACTCCCAGGCGGAGGTCCTGAGCCACGTGATCTCCTTCTAAAGCTTTTACCACGGAGGGTGCTTTGCTGCTCTGTCTCCGGGCAGCCAGGCTGTCTCACCAAGCCTCCGGCCCTCCGGCTGTGACTTAGGCCTAATTCATCCAGCTGGGGGCCTGGAATGACCCGCGCTCCCGGATGACTCCCAACGGCCCCCCCCACCTTGCAGTGAGCAGAGAGTTTTGGGCACAATATCCAGGATTGTTTTTTGGTTGTTGACCTCCTGTGGCCACAACTCTTCAATTACTTTCCCCTGCAGGACTTTAGCATTTAGGCCAAAGCAGTTCTCAAGACCTCCCTGTGAGGTCGGGCAGAGGTGAGCCTATTCCTTCTTGCTTAGGGGGTCACAGGGAAGCTCACACCCAGTGACCCGCCGCCGACCACACGGTCAGCACAGAGCCAGGCCTGAGTGATTGGCTCCCAGCTGGGCTCGGTCCTCCCTGAAGCAAACACCTTGGCGCCCCTCTTTGGCGGGGCCTGCTAGGGTTACAGCCGAACAGACTGGGAAGAAAGGGAGAGAGAAACCCAGCAGGTTAAGTACAGCCAATTCCTGTCCCCATGCGGTAGGGCTTGGCTGCTGTCGCCACCGAGAGCGGGGAAAGAATGGAGCTTATTATGTGGGGGATGGAGGGGCGGCCCAGGGAGGTGTTAAGCAGAGAAAACGGGTTGAAATTCAAGTCGAGGCGATGCTGCCAGCCCGGCGCCTGCTGTGAGACAGTCCGATGAACTCTGATAAACCCGGAGGCACCTTTTCCACACCCCAGTCCAGCCTGGAAACTTTAGCACACTGTGGAGAGGGAAGGGCACGCAGGGAGGGGTGTGGGGAGATGGGGTGGCGGGCCGTGTTGCTGGAGAGGCAGGAGAAGAGGGACGCCCAGTTTGCTCAGGACCCCCAAGGTTGGGCCGCTCAGCTTCTGGCTCTGGGGACTTGGGGGAGACTGTAGGGGAAGGCTACAGCATGCAGAGCCCTGATGCAGGGGTGAGAAGAGGAGGGAAGGAGTGGGCATGGCAGCAGGGAGGGCCCGGGTCCAGGATGCCGCCAGTCGAACTGCTGTGGCCATGAGCAGAGCCCTGGGATTGGCCCCTGTGCTGGGACATTGCCGGCTGCCAACCACCCCCCAGACAAGCTGGTGAGAAACGTCCTCTTGGGAGATCGCAGCCAGCCTCACAGATGCCCCACATTTCCCTTTCTAGGCCTGGAGATTGGGGTTACAGCCCTTCTTGGTGTCACTGAAATGCGTGTGGTTAATCTCAGTCCTTGGGGTCCACATACAACCACATGAATGTGCTTCTCATCTATAATAAATTATCTACTAAGGATGCTGAAAGCAGGCCCCTGGAGAGAGATGTGAATACCCGCGCTCATAGCAGCATTCTTCCAGTTACCAAGAGGTGGACGCAACCCAAAGGCCATTGATGGAAAAATGATAAGCAGATACAGTATTAACAGATACAGACGGTGGGATAGTATTGCGCTTTAGAAAGGAAGGAAATTCCGATGCATACCACCACGTGAATGCACTTTGAGGACATTACGCCGAGTGAAATAAGCCAGCCGCAAAAGACAAATATTGCATGATTCCACGTACGTGAGGTCCCTAGAGTAGTAATGGAGACAGAAAGTGCAATGGTGGTGGCTAGTGATTTCAAGGAACGCGAAAAGGAGAGTTACTGTTTAATGGGTTGTTTAATTACTGTTTAATGGGTGCCGAGTTTCCATTTTAAATGACAAAAGGTTCTAGAGATATGTTGCACAAAGAGTGTGAATGTGCTCAATGCTACTGAACTGTACACTTAAAAACGGTTCAGATGGGCCAGGCGTGTACAGGCTCATACCTGTAATCCCAGAACTTTGGGAGGCCCAGGTGGGCAGATCACCTGAGGTCAGGAGCTCAAGACCAGCCTGGCCAACAGGGTGAAACCTCCATTTCTACAAAAATAGAAAAATTAGCTGGGCATGATGGTGGGTGCTT
>NW_012101476.1:8125636-8128797 GCF_000951045.1 Mandrillus leucophaeus
CAACACGATGTTCTATTGCCAGTCACACCGGAAAACTGGGAAAGGTATGTGCCTCCCAGAGAACACTCCGAAAAACAAGTAGGGCCAGACTCCTGCCTGGAGCCTCGGAGACGCAGACCTCGTGCGGCCCACCCTCTGCCTTGCAGACACAGTCAGTGTTCTCAGTCTGAAGGACATATTATTTTATTGCTCTGAGGGCTCCTTGAGGAAATCCAGATCCCTGAGAGAACGTGAAGGATGACGCACAATTCTGTTTGCCTCCACCCCATCCTGAGTGGAGGTGGATCCAAGGCCAGTTTCCTGCCCCGGCCTGCGTGCCTGGCTGGGCAACTCTGTACTGTTTTCAGGAACCCTTTTGGAGACACTTCAGTTGACCAGGACAGGCACGCTCCGCATCCCAGGACCAGCTCCAGCTCAGGATCTGGGATGAAGTCCAAGAAAACCTCCCGAGGCTGTTGGAGGAAGAGTCACAGTCACCATTTGACGAGAGTAGCCTCAATCGCGGGGTCTTAGGCACGGGGAAACCGTCTCTCTTGGGAGCTGAAATTCCCTTGCACTTCTCCCCATTACCAGGCAACACAAAGGAACCTGGATATTAACGATATAGCTCAAAATCGTGTATGGGAGAGGGCGGAACGGGGCTTTGAGGACAGAGAGTGCAAGTGCAGGGGAGGCAACACTTAAGGATTCGTGGCCACAGAGCACAGGGCAGAGCCTCCAAGTCCACGAAATTCCTCCAGCCTCCCGGTGCAAAGGGAGCTCCAGTGAGGTTTCATTTTCTGCCCTAATACATGTTTTGCCAAAACTGCTTCAAGATGAGTAACATGGACAGGTTTATGTTCCTCTGGAGGACCAGAAAAATGGCGCCACTGTCAATGGCAGCTTAAATCCATGTAGTCGGTGCGTGGACACCCAAGAGCTGGCTACACAGTCTTCCAGCATGGTCCCCACATAATTAATTACACATGGATGATACCATTGTTTCCAAAAGAGAGGGACACACGCCTCCATTCTTTTAGGTTGTATACAGACACAAAAATCAATAACATGGGCTCTCACTGTAAAGAAGTTATTCCCCATTGAATTATTTTTCAAGAGAAGTCCCAGATTTTCTGACTGTGCGTTTCACACTTCTTGAATGTCTACTTCCATCAGGAAATCTCTGGACCTGGGCTCCCAAACCATCAGCAGGCCACGATACCCATCTGCAACTGAGAAACATTTCCTTTTGCAAATCAGCGAGGCTAACAGGCTTACAGGAGTGACTTAAGTCTTCTTTGCATCACAAACTTATAAAGTTCACTAAATCCACTTCGAGGAAAATATTGTCAATGATTGTCAGGGTAGTAAAGTTTATGGCAATAAAACCTCAAGGGTGGTAGAGGGATGACTTCAGACTGGGAAATACTTGGGCGAGAGCTTTTCCTTCCCGACACCACCCGCTGCTCTCCCATGCTGGCCTCCCTCTCCAGGACTTGCCTGACCATTTCAGAAAGGTCAAGACACCCGCGGAAGATCAAGCCAGGGGTGGGCATGGCTCAAACGGATGCTTTCCCCATCAACACATCGTTTCTGCTCTACATCCCTGCACTGATGAGGCCAGTCTGTGGGCCACAGTGAAAACCTCAACCCCTCATTAGTTTTCCCTGGGGTTCCCTCACTTCGCAATAAAACTCTGAGCCAGGCGTAGCTCTGTGGAATCTCATTCATCAGCCATCATTCTAAGCCTAAGCAGGCCTCTGCCTGGGCTGCATGTGGGCAGATCAGATGTCCGGTGGCTGCTGATGTGGTGAGCATTGGCACAGAGAGACATGTGGTGACTTAAGGCCTCAGGAAAGAACTGGGGGTTTCCATTATCCTGGGCTTCCTGGGTAATGCAATCTGAAAATCAATTCTCATTAAACACAAGTGATACTAATACCTCTGACAGGTTACATCTTAAATGATAATTAAAAGCATATTTCCTGACACTTGGCTGCTATGAAATGCAGCCCTACTTATGCCACCGAGGAGGCCTCACACTGAGGCCCTGTGGACTGCTCCCCCAGGAAGCCTCTGAGGTCCTGGATTGTCACTCATTATTTTAATCTGATTTTCTTTACTTAAGTGAAATAGAAGCTGGCATTGGTGCTTTCTTTCACCACTTCCACCAGTGGTCCTTAAAAAACAATTAACATTGTAAGCCAAGGAATGAGGACTTCATCTTCCACTAACACAGTCTTTGGTTCTAGCCATGGATAGCACTTATTCATAAGTGCAACTGCATCCCACTAAGTTTTATAAACCTTTACAATTCATGACAGCCATGGCAGCTGAGCTGTTACATCCTTATTTGAGTGTCACGGTGGAAAGCGTCTCAGTGTCCGGGGCCATGGAGTGAGAAGTGGAGCTGCCAGGGGCCTCGTGGACACAGACTTTCAGGAAAGTGTCAGAGTTTTTCCAGTGACCAGTCACAGTTACTGATTTGGCACTTTTGGTATCAAAATGTCAAATTTTATCCAAAAACTTTCTATTGGGAATAACGGAAAGGTTCAATGTCTCCTACATTTGAACTGGACTTACCGATCATTACAACATATCATTAAGACAGAGGAATAGGCAACCAGACCCAAACAAGAAAACACACATCCATTCTATGTTACATTAGCTTCCCAGGGCTGCCCAAACAAAGTACCACAAACGCGGAGGCTGAAAAGAGCAGAAATTGATCATCTCACAGTCTGGAGGCCAGAAGTCTGCAATCGAGGTGTTGGTAAGGTCGTGCTTTCTCCGAGGCCTCCAGAGAGGATCCTGCCTGCCTCCTCCAGCTCCTGGTTGCCCCACACATGTGGCTTGTGACTACATCACTCCAGTCTCTGCCTTTGTTTTAACCTGGCTATCTTCCTTGTGCTTTTTCTTCTTAAAAGACATCAGTCATCTTGGATTACGGGCCCACCCTACTCCAGTATGACTTCGTCTTAACTAATCACTTTTCTTTTTTAAGATGAAGTCCCACTCTGTCGCCCAGGCTGGAGTACAGTGGTGCAATCTCAGCTCACTGCAACCTCCGCCTCCCAGGTTCAAGCGATGCTCATGCCTCAGCCTCATGAGTAGCTGGGATTACAGGTGTGAGCCACCGCACCCGGCCAACTAATTCCGTCTTTAACCACCCTATTTCTAAA
>NW_012101476.1:8130727-8133471 GCF_000951045.1 Mandrillus leucophaeus
AGACCCCCTCGCCCACAGCAAGAAGCTCAACCTTGATGAAAAAATGTCTTAATAACTGGTCTTTGTCATCATTCAAAATAATCAAAATGGACCAAATGATGACCTGAACATCAGATCATTGTATCAAAAATTTTACATTTTTTCTTTTTTAAAAAAGTTTTTCTTTTTAATTTTAAGTTCTGGGATACATGTGCTGAATGTGCAGGTTTGTTACATAGGTATACATGTGCCATGGTGGTTTGCTGCACCTGTCAACCCATGATCTAGGTTTTAACCCCTGCATGCATTAGGTATTTGTCCTAATGTTCTCCCTCCCCTTTCCCCTGATACAGAAAAAAAAAAAAAAAAAAAAAAAAAAAAAGAGCCCTTATAGCCAAGATAATCCTAAGCAAAAAGAGCAAAGCTGGAGGTATCATGCTACCTGACTATACTACATCAAACTATACTACAAGCCTACAGTAACCAAAAGAGCATGGGACTGGTACCAAAACAGACATATAGACCAATGGAACAGAACAGAGCCCTCAGAAATAACACCACACATCTATAACCATCTGATCTTTGACAAACCTGACATCTTTTCTTTTAAAAGAAAGATAGGAAGGTCCTGGATGGACACAGGTCTGTAAGATGAGACCCAAAAAATGTTTCTACTTCCAAAGTTGCTTCTAAAATTACAGTGCAAATATATCCAGCTTTCTATTCTAATATTTCAACAATGAAACGGACTTTGAAAAATGTGAAAGTGCTTTGTTCCTTGTGTGGAAGACCTTGAATGAGCATCCCTCATTAGGGGAACCTCTGGGTGGGCATTACATGAAGCAGACGCCCCAAAGGTGGTGGGGAGAGAGAACAAATTCTGAAATACCACTCTGCTTCCAGTGGTAGCTGGGCTGATAGCCCTCTGTTGTCAGTTACAAACAAAGCACAACTTGTATCTGATTGCAAAATAATACATATTCATTGTTAAAAAAATGAAACCTTGGAAAATACAGATGACCACAAAGAGTCTATTTCTTTTTAATTCAGTGTTTTATTTCCAGATTATCAATAAGGAATAAAACACCTCTTCCGACAGTTTCAGGAAGCTACGCCAGGACACAGCAAGAAAGATATTCTCAGAGGTGAGATTCAGGACATTTCACCAAAATAGAAAAAGACTGGGCCCCCATAGTGCAATATGAATGGATTTTCTGCTTACTACGAAGGGAGCAGGATCCTACCCTCACAAGCGAATGTCTGTCTGATCCTCAGGAAAGACAACACGATGTTCTATTGCCAGTCACACCGGAAAACTGGGAAAGGTATGTGCCTCCCAGAGAACACTCCGAAAAACAAGTAGGGCCAGACTCCTGCCTGGAGCCTCGGAGACGCAGACCTCGTGCGGCCCACCCTCTGCCTTGCAGACACAGTCAGTGTTCTCAGTCTGAAGGACATATTATTTTATTGCTCTGAGGGCTCCTTGAGGAAATCCAGATCCCTGAGAGAACGTGAAGGATGACGCACAATTCTGTTTGCCTCCACCCCATCCTGAGTGGAGGTGGATCCAAGGCCAGTTTCCTGCCCCGGCCTGCGTGCCTGGCTGGGCAACTCTGTACTGTTTTCAGGAACCCTTTTGGAGACACTTCAGTTGACCAGGACAGGCACGCTCCGCATCCCAGGACCAGCTCCAGCTCAGGATCTGGGATGAAGTCCAAGAAACCTCCTGAGGCTGTTGGGGGAAGAGTCACAGTCACCATTTGACGAGAGTAGCCTCAATCGCGGGGTCTTAGGCACGGGGAAACCGTCTCTCTTGGGAGCTGAAATTCCCTTGCACTTCTCCCCATTACCAGGCAACACAAAGGAACCTGGATATTAACGATATAGCTCAAAATCGTGTATGGGAGAGGGCGGAACGGGGCTTTGAGGACAGAGAGTGCAAGTGCAGGGGAGGCAACACTTAAGGATTCGTGGCCACAGAGCACAGGGCAGAGCCTCCAAGTCCACGAAATTCCTCCAGCCTCCCGGTGCAAAGGGAGCTCCAGTGAGGTTTCATTTTCTGCCCTAATACATGTTTTGCCAAAACTGCTTCAAGATGAGTAACATGGACAGGTTTATGTTCCTCTGGAGGACCAGAAAAATGGCGCCACTGTCAATGGCAGCTTAAATCCATGTAGTCGGTGCGTGGACACCCAAGAGCTGGCTACACAGTCTTCCAGCATGGTCCCCACATAATTAATTACACATGGATGATACCATTGTTTCCAAAAGAGAGGGACACACGCCTCCATTCTTTTAGGTTGTATACAGACACAAAAATCAATAACATGGGCTCTCACTGTAAAGAAGTTATTCCCCATTGAATTATTTTTCAAGAGAAGTCCCAGATTTTCTGACTGTGCGTTTCACACTTCTTGAATGTCTACTTCCATCAGGAAATCTCTGGACCTGGGCTCCCAAACCATCAGCAGGCCACGATACCCATCTGCAACTGAGAAACATTTCCTTTTGCAAATCAGCGAGGCTAACAGGCTTACAGGAGTGACTTAAGTCTTCTTTGCATCACAAACTTATAAAGTTCACTAAATCCACTTCGAGGAAAATATTGTCAATGATTGTCAGGGTAGTAAAGTTTATGGCAATAAAACCTCAAGGGTGGTAGAGGGATGACTTCAGACTGGGAAATACTTGGGCGAGAGCTTTTCCTTCCCGACACCACCCGCTGCTCTCCCATGCTGGCCTCCCTCTCCAGGACTTGCCTGACC